>NC_023755.2:15521137-15699494 GCF_000499845.2 Phaseolus vulgaris | reverse complement strand
ATCTTTAGATTCGGAAATAGCAGTTACCTTGGTTGCCATGCTCTATCAAGACATTTCAAGATCTTGATGTTTAGCTCTTCCTTATCCAAGGTCTTGTCAAGACTCATTGAGATGATTGATGATGTGCGTGAATCTTTTTCTGCACCTCAACAATTGTTTCTCTCCTTTAAGCATTCTGAACATCTCATACTCTTGGATTAGAGCATGCTGTTGAAGATGGTTGCTGCCCCTTCAAGATTGTGTTTGATGAAGACTTATGTGTAGTGTTTGATGAAGACTTGTATACTTTTCATGTAATTTCCTTTGCTTTAAGTATGTCTTAGTTAGTGCTTAGAGGTTGTCTAAGAGTAGCTTTTTACTGAGTAACTACCTCATAACCACTGGCCATGTGAAAATAAGAACAAGCATAAGTTTTCTAAAAACTGTTTTCACATGTTTTACACAAAAACACGTTTTACTGATAAAAAATAATCTGTTCTTTTCTAAATAAACAGATTCATTTTGTTCACTGATGCCTTGGCTAAAGTTTTGTAAAAATTTGATTTTGTGCATCAGGTATTTTGACTAAGTCTCTCTTCTTTTCAAAACGATTGAGTTTCAAACAGTTAAACTTCCTCTGTTTTCGTTTTGAAAAATAAATCTGTTCATCTGTAAATGAATAGATTCTTTTCTGCCTCTGGTGCCATATCATACTTAAACGTTTTCAGTTTTATCTCAGCACCAGAATGGTTGACTAAGTCTCCTCTCTCTTAACAAACTCTCTAACTGCTTTTGAAAATAATCAGTTCATTTTATTTTCAATCTGTTCATTTTATAACAGCTTTAACTGTTTTTCAAAATTTTGTTATAAGCTGGCTTTCTATAAATGCAAACTTGTTTCTGAGCTTAATAACGATTCAAACAGTTCATACATTGCAAAAACAAGTTTTGACAGCAGAGAGTTAAGTGTTTTCAAAGGATTAGCATTTGTTCTTCAAAGATTTCAAAAATCACAAAGTGCTTGTTCTTGGTTTGGTTCCAAAAGCTTGGTGTGAGGTGCAGCTACTGTTCTAGCAATCTTGCCTACTGGTTTAAGGCAGATCTGTGTATCCTCAATCAGGTGTAGTCGTTTCACATCTCTTTCTTGTAATAGTTTGGTTGAACCCTCTTCTTGATAGGTGTTCTTGAAGAGTGGGTGTGTGTGTATGCTGAAATAGGTTTTTCAGCAAGAGTACCTAAGTTCTTGTAGGTTTCAAGAACAGTGGGAATTGTACTGGGTTGTACAGTGTGTTAGTGAATTCCACCTGTTGTTGGTGAAGACTGGATGTAGCTCAGGTTGAGTGAACCAGTATAATTGTTTGTGTTCATTCTCTCCCTCACTCTGCAATTTCGTTTCTGCATAATTGATAAAACAGCAAAGAAATAAATCTGTTCAATTGAAAATAAATCTGTTCTTTCTGGGCACTGTGCATACTGTTCTTGATTTCTGAAAAAGGTGTTTGAATCTGATAAGAACATACATAATCTGCTAAAACCATTGGAACAGATTGACTGTGATAGGCTGTTCAAGAAATTGTCAATGCATTAATTGAACCTTAAACAAATTGCTTAAAGTTGAAGCTTGCTGTTTTGTGATTCATTGTTCTTAATTCTGGAAAATTTCTTGACATCAAAAGAACACTCATAGTCTGTTAAAAGTCACAGGAACAGCTTGTTTGCAAAGGTCACTCAATTAACTAGCATGCTATCAATTGAACCTTAATCACTTGCTTGAAATTGAAGCTTGCTGTTTTTGTGTTTCACTGTTTTTCAAATCTGATATCTGTGTGTGCTGCTGGAAATCCTCACTGCATAGTCTTGTGATTAGCTTTGCTGTATTAAAAGCGTTTCAAACAGAAAAAACAGTGCTGAAATAAATCTGTTCATTTTCACATAAATCGATTTATTTTCTATAAAACTGGGTTAAACACTGTTTCTGCGAAGAAGTGTTAAAAGGTCAATTCACCCCCCCTCTTGAACTTTGGCACTATTAAACCCAACACATCTTCCTAGCTCTCTTCACCTCATTTGTTCCTTCATGAATGACTTCCAAGGTGTCCTACATTTCTTTTGATGATTTGCATTGAGAGACCCTGAAAAACTCATTATAATTTTAAGTAGAGGTTATAATATTTTGGCAATGCAAATCGAATTTGGCCTTTTGCTTTCTGCATCAGTCCATTGAGACCATGGCTTCTCAATGAAAAGATCCATCTTTTTCAAACTTTGGGGATAAAAGGACCATTTCAATTGGCATCCCAAATTCCTTGTCAAGTGATTCCATAAATATTTTCATTCTCACTTTCCAAAATTGGTAGTCAAACCACAAAAACAGAGGTGGTCTGTTAATTAAAGCACCTTCCCAAAAGGTAGTCTATCAACCATTTTAAAAACAGTTTAGGATCAATTTGAATAACTTCAAGAACCAAGCTCTTTATGCCGATTGTTAGAATGGATGACTTTAAACTAGAGGGGGGGGGGGGTGAATTGTTTAAAGAGGGTTTTCAACAAACCTTTTAAGTCAAGAATGAAATATCTCAAGAAACAATGATAAGAAATTTAGTTTGCCAAAACAACAATAAAAAAACCAGCAGTACCAGAAAAACCAATCGGTTGTTTATACCAGCAAACAACAAGCAAAACTGAATTTAAAGAGTTAGGGATAGAGAGATTGCACACAGATGTTTATACTGGTTCACTCCAAATCCAGAGCTACATCCAGTCTTCTCAGAAAACCTCTGAGGAAATCCACTAAGCAATCACACCGTGATCACTTACCACCAACCAAGAAAGTGACCTTGAACACCTCAAGACACACACTCTTCTTGGACAACACACCAACACTAAGATTGCTGATCTTGATCCCTTTAAGAACACACAGCCAATCTCAGCAAACACAGAAACGAAACTTGTTCAGTAGAGTACAAGGATTACACTTGTTACAGAAGAAAATCTGAAATCAATACAAGCAGAATCCTATTCCACACACTTTGATCAATCACAAACTCTAAGCAATCTCAACTCTTTGAAAAACTCTTGTTCAAAAACTTATTTTCATAAATCTGTTTTTTTGAATATATTCAAAGATGTTGTTTGTTATCAAATCTTAACAAACTCTTTTATTGCATTTAATGATTGGTCAAAACATTTAAAGACTGGAGCGTAAACAGTTAAATCATTTAAAGCTAAGTCAAAGATAAAACAGTTTTTCTGTTATGGTACCAAAACAAACAATCGGTTGTTTCCTCGAATCAATCGGTTGTTTTGGTTCTAACAGTTCAACCATTTGAAAAACAGTTTTCAATCTTTTCTCAAAACATCTAAGTATAAAAAATCGGTTGTTTCGACAAAACAATCGGTTGTTTTAACTTTAGTTTGAAAAACATTTTTCTTTCACAAAGATTGAGATGCCTATGCTTTAGATTCGATCAAGGGGTGGATTACAATACTCAAACTACCCTAAAACTAAACTAAAATAGCACGGCAACAACAAGCACAACCAAGGCTTCAACATCCTTAAAATGGTTTGGATTCTCAAAGCTTGAACACCACTTGGTTCAACATACATATCACCATACAATGTTTTTTATTTTGTCTTTGAGAAATACACCTACTTAACCACTTGGTTAAGTTAGTGGTCCAATGAGAATTTTCCTAAGGTCATCACCATTAACTCCTAAAATCTCAACCTTAAAGTAAAGTGTCACCAAAATGAAAATATCTAAAAATAAACTCACATCACGGTGGGTACCGATTGAGCTAGTCTCAGTATCAACGACCGAATGCCCAGTCAAAAAATGTCATAAATAACAGTTACAACTACCATTGAATGAGTCAATGAATATCTCGAAATATACGGAAACAACTGATTAACTGAAAGATACATGTCCCTGATATCAAGGAACTACTGTGCATCAGTTAATAACAAATGTGCAACCCATCAACCATCAAGGCCCATAGGCCAATACATAAATAGGGTTATCTGTGAAGGAACAAGGTACGTTTTTCACATTCTACTATAATACACCTAAACATAACACTAACTTGAGCGTCGGAGTGCTATCGCAAGTACCCCCCGATCGACTAAGCATCAGCATTGAAGTAAGGAGACTTGAAGGAATCTGAAGATCACCAACAACATCAACAATTGTGCACCTAATCACAGGTACTATCTGAGCCCCTCAGCCTATACATGTTACAATGACGCCCACCGTGGACCAAGGTATATTCAATTTTCAGCAGCAAATACCAATCAACAACAATGGTATCAACAAGGAACAACGCTAACAACAACCGTACGTCGAATGAGCACATAACTATGATCCAAGTCCTTCAAGCACAAATGGAGGAACTAAGAACAAAAAGGTATTGCGAATCAACTACGTAATGAGGAGGATCAACATCAGCACGAGGAGGAAATGTCCCTTTTGAAATAGCAAAAAAATATCTGTAACAACGACTTGATGGGCATGAAGTGGGAAGAACAATCCCGAGCACCACCAATCCATCAAAACCCATCTGGCCTCTCAAACCCACCAAACATCTCACACTCTTCAAAACTCACCAGACTCACCAAAGCTCCAAAAACAATCCTATCCCGGATGATGAAAAGACCCAAAGGACATCCGTTCACAGATGAGATAATCGATACACCACTTCCAACCAAATGGAAAGGATTATTCATCAAACTTATGATGGTTCCACCGACCCGGACAAACACCTAAATGTCTTCAAGACACAAAAGACCTTATAAACAACCAACAAGGTCGTATGGTGTAAGGTCTTCCCTACTTCCCTCAAAGAGGGATCGCTCGAATGGTTCACTAGGCTCCCTCCCAACTCCATGGAAATTTCAAAGTCCTATCAATGAAGTTTGCTACACAGTATACAACAAGCCGATCACACCACACTTCATCCATGGCCCTCCTTAACGTGAAACAAGAAAAAAGGAGAGTCCTTACGGGCATTCATGGATAGATTCAACAAAAATTGCATGGGTTTCAAAAACTTAATGCCCGAAATAGCAATGCATCACCTTGTCTTGGGCGATCCGACCTGACCGATTCACCAAGAGCCTGATCAGAGACCAACCCAAAATCTCGACCCTTGAAACAATCACAAACTCCAAAGAGTGCATATACTTCTAAATGTATCACTATCACGGAAACTATGACCATACGACTGAAGGGTGTCAGGTGTTGAAAGATAAAATAGAAGAACTTATTCAAGCTGGCTATTTAAAAAATTCGTCAAACTGATACCAGCACGTATCGATCCCCACAGAAGGATCAATATCCACCCAGAGGACAAAGAGAATACTATGATCGGTCCAGGCGAGGAGAATCACGTTGACATATGACAACCAACATCCGACGAGACTAAGACAAAGTGAAAGTCCAGTAAGAAGGACGCAGCTACGAAGTGAAAGTCTTGAAAGGAACAATCGGACCAGACATAGGGTCCAAGAGGTTATTAACATTATTTCTGGGTTGGTAAGCACTCAGTGTACCTGGACGAGAGTCAACACAATAGCCAGAGGTTTTGCGCGAGGTGGATGCTCTAACTCAGCTAGAAAGAAGCATCTCGAGCCATCCATTCAACCCATTCCACTCCAATAGACCTAGCACAGGACGATCCCATGGTAATCAGAATGGAAATAGACAAGTTTGCAATCACTACGGTCCTAGTGGATCAAGGTAGTTCGGTGGATACCTTTACTGGAGCACTTTTAAGAAAATGAGAATTCCTAAAACACAGATTCAGCCGTATGATGAACAAATTTTCGAATTCTCAGGCGAATGAGTGGATACCAGAGGATTTATTGACCTATACACCACATTTGAGGAAGAGGAGAGTCTGAGCAAAACTATAAAGATCAGGTATTTATTGGTCAATGCCAATACATCTTATAACATACTACTCGGACGGTCGTTCACAAAATCGTCTAAAGGCAACAATCTCCACCCTCGCCTAACTATGAAGTTTCCATCAATGGCTGAAGATATCATCACGGTCCTTGTAGATCAAAAAGTTGCTCGCGAATGTTATGTCACAAGTCTAAAGGTTGAACCTACCAGACGACTATATAGAGCATCACCACGTGATACAAACCAACAGATAAATAAGGACACAACAAGCACTTCCCAAAAAGGTCAGTCATCTCAACATACAAAGTCAAGTCCCACCAAGTCTCGAGAAAGAATAAGAAAAATAAGAAGCTATAAACCCGAATATAAGAAGTTCTTCTTTTGGTCTTCTTAAAAAATAGAGTAAGTTTGTAAATAATTTGGACTTACTTTAGGGGTCCAAATAACAAAGATAGGCTAGAATAAGGTGTCTTTAGCATAATAAGGGTGTAGGTATCATCTTAGCTTGTTCATAGCCCTTTAGGAAAGCAATTTGACCTAGTTTCTAGAAGGATAAGCCTAGGGTGCGGGTTTGACTTAGTCAAAACCTAAGGCTGCCCATTTTTTCCTTTTCCCATCCTACCCCCTTGCTTGTTTTTCAAGGCTCCTTCACCTATAAATAGGAGGCCTACCCATTGTATTTTACAGGTTGAATTTGAATGAAGTAAAGAAACTCTGCACAAATTGTGTGAGCTCTTAGTGAGGCTTATGTCCTCATAGGTTTGAGGTCTTATCCTGAGTGATTAGGAAGATCTCAAGTGGCGGCCAACACACTCATCTTGGAGCACATCAACCTCCAAGTGGCGTGACATTTCTCACCCACCATTATGTGTTTGTCTCTTAGTTTCTCTTCTTTGTTGCTCTTGGGTTTCACTCATAATCATGAGTATGGTGCATCATTTGAAAGGCCATGACCACCATTGATGTTACCTTGTGCCAATTTTCAATTCCGCAATTGCATCTCATCTTCACCATATCTTGTTTTTCATCTTTACCTCTGTCAAGTGAACTTTCACACTTACTTAACCACTTGGTTAAGTTCGTGTCAAGTGGGAATCTTCCTTAGGTCCTCACCATTAATTGTTAAAATTCCAATCTTAAGTAAAAGTGTCACCATAAATGAAAACGTCTAAAATAAACTCACATCATGTGGTATTCAGAGCTTTGGTTTTTGAGCTTATCTTGTTTAGAGTTGATTGGCACTTAATTTCTTGCACCTTTATCTTTACATTCAAGTACCTTTAAATTCTTTTCCTTACTTTCAAGCACTTTTTAATTTCAGCCCTTTACTTTCTTGCTTTTAATTTCAGCATTTACCTTTATTCAATAACATTGTTTCACTTTTGAATGTTCCTTTATGTGTTTTATTGTTCTTGCTTATTTATGTTGAGTCATATGTTCTTTAGTGTTCTAGGATTCCTTATATTTTTTGCCTCTACTTACTTGCTTTTAATTGTGAAAGTTTGTAAGTAATTAGAAACTTGTTTTAGTAGATGTAGATTTAAGTTCCAAACAAAATATTTCAAGTGATCAATTATTTGGAATCCCAAACTATTTATTAAAATTGGAGTTATATGAAAATATGCATGATCAAAACTTTGGACATCTCATTTCCATAATCCAAAAACAAGTATAAAAAAAAAGTTTGCGCAACAAATTTTGTGTTCAAATCTTTCAAACAGCAACATTTTCAAAATTTTGGGTTCATCTTGATTGGCAAATTGATTTCAACCTTTGTGGAATTTTTATCCTTTTGCTTTGAAAAATTTCTAAAGAAAGTTTCATTGTTAGAAGTTTAGTAAGAGACTTTTTGTGTGACTTTTTCTTGCTTGTCTTCTTTTTCAAGTTTTGTCATAATCTTTTTTCACAAATTTGGTTTAGCTTTCTTGTTTTGTTCTTTTCTTGATTGTCTTTTCAAATTTCTTAAGTTTTGTTGTGGTTCTTTGAGATCAAGTGTGTTTGGCTTTGTCACTTCAACTTGAGAAATTTTCAACACCAAGATAGACCCTTTTGAGAGGATAAAATTCTTTTTTAGTGCTTTGAGTGTTCTCCTCTTGATTTCTTTTCACTAAAAGTGACGCAAACATGAGAGTGTATTCTAACTTCTTTTTCACTAATTGTTGATTCCTTGTGCAAACATTATGGGTCATTTGTCTTTAGGTGAATCTTCAAAACCGCAATCACATCACAAAGTCCACCTTTTGGGAGAACTTGTGGAGGTCAAGAAGTGAATGGTCCACAAAGATGACGAAATAAGCTAACTAGTAAAAAGATTGCAAAGACTAGAAGAAGCTCAAGCAAGGCAAACTCAAGAAATGAGACGGGAGCCGCCAAGAACAACTAGACATTCTATGCACTATGGGAGTCAAGAACATGATTGGCAAGTGCACAATTTTGACAAACGGCACCATCAACACCAACAAAAACCACAACATTCTTTTGATTTTTTGAAGTTACCTAGTTTTGGTGGGTCCAATGACCCTACTTTGTGTTAGAATGGGAAGCTAAAGTTGAACATCTCTTTAATGTGTATAAGGTCACGAGGACCAAAAGGTTAGGTTAGCTTCCCTAGGTTTTTTAAACTACGCCATTCAATGGTGGTAACAAACTGTAATGGACATTGGCCTAAACAAGAAGTCAATCGTGGTCTCTTGGTATGATTTGAAAGCATGTATGTGTGTGCGGTTTGTTCCTCCTCCTTATAGGAAAGAATTCTTGTTGAAGCTTCAACGGCTTCATCAAGGACCTAGGACGGTAGACGAATATTTTAAAGATCTAGAAACAACTTTGACTAAGATAAATATGCATGATAGTGAAGAGTCAAAGATCACTAGGTTTGTGAGTGGTTTAAGTGGAGAAATTAAAGATGTTGTAGAATTATATGAGTACTCTTCTTTAAAGAAGTTGATTCACGTAGCCATAAAGGTGGAATCACATATTTGGATGAAAACAACTTTCAAACTACTCATCATGATGGCTTTTTCAAATCTTCAGGGAAGGATAAAAATAACATTTCTACAACAACTTCTCCTTCCAAATTTCAAAAGAAACCACTTCTTCCTATAACGTTTTTAAAGATAAACCTTTTACCTCTACCCCTAAGTCACCCACCAAGCCTTCAAGCACAAAATGTTTTAAATGTTTAGGGTTTGGGCACATGTCAACTGTTCAAATAAAAGAACCCCAAAGCTAAAAGAGGAACATCAAGCCCAAATTAGAACCAAAAGTGAAAATGAAAAAGAAAACGAAGGACAAGATAACACGACTATCATCACTTCACCTCAAATGTATTTTTCTTCCTTGTCTTTTTCATTACCTAAACATTCTAAATACTTGACATATTTTATTAAGAAGTTTAGGGATGATAGTAAAAAACCTCCTAAAGGTTATCCCCTTCTAAGAGGATTCTCCCAAAATCATTTCATCCCCAAATATTCTTTCCAAACATGGCCTATAGATAGAATTCATCCATTGAGGTGAGTTGATTTTAGGATTGTTCATTTTATGGTGTGACACTTTACTTAGGTTGAGATTTTTAAACAAATTGTGAGAACTCTAAGAAGATCCCCACTAGACAAAAACTTAACCAAGTGGTTAAGTAAGTGTGAAGGTTCATTTCACAAGAGCAAAAAGAAAAGACAATTACAAGGTGAATATGATGCCAATTGGTGCGGAATTAAAGAACATGAAAGGAAAGACAAATAAGAATTGTCGAATGGAAGAATGAAACAAAAAAAAAAAAAAACATAACAAAAGAGTAAAAACAGAATGACAAATGGAAGAAGACATGAAGGAAGGAGAAAGCTTGTGTGATGGATTGAGAAGTGGAACACGCCACTTGGAATGTGGTTGGCCTCCAAGATAAGTGTTGCTAGCCGCCACTTGAGAGCTCTCAATTACTCACAAGATAAGACCTAAATTCTAAGAGGAATCAAGCCTCACTAACACCTCACACAATTTGTGCAGAGTAACTTTTCTTCTATTAATTTCAACATGAGAAATACAAAGGGTATGCCTCCTATTTATAGGTGAAGGAGTCTTGGAAAACAAGCAAGAGGGGTAGGATGGGAAATAGAAAAAATGGGCAGCCTTAGGTTTGACTAAGTCAAACCCATCAAACCTGCATCCTAGGCTTGTTCTTTTAGAAACTAGGTCAAAATGTATTCCTAAAGGGCTATGAACAAGCTAAAATGATACCTACACCCCCTATTATGCTAAAGGCACCTTATTCTAGTCTATCTTTCCTATTTGGACCCCTAAAGCGAGCCCAAATTATTTACAACATATTTGTATCTTATAAGAAGACCAAAAGGAAGAATAGTTGGTGTGATGGTTTATGCTCAACTCCTCTGGTGAGGTACATGTGATCTGTACCATCCCGTATCAGGGCGTTGACTAAGTCAAGGTCAAAGTCAACGACTGGAAGGTCAAAGTCAACTCAAGGTGTCGCCCAGGTGTAGAGACGCCAAGAGGAAGCGTCGCCAAGGCAGGACAAGGCGTCGCTAAGGCAAGGCGTCGCCTAGGTGAAGGCGTCGCCTAGGTGAAGGCGTCGCCCCGGTGAAGGCGTCGCCCAGGTGAAGGCGTCGCCCAGGTGAGGGCGTCGCCAGATCAAACAGTGTAAAAGCAAGGCAATCACGGTGTGGTTCCCCGATACCCATGGGTAGGAAAGACCATGGAGGGAGCGACGTCGTGGGAAAGCCTCAGGTCCCGATATCTCGGGAAAGTGATAAAGAGAAGGAAAAGGTGGCTTCAAGGCCATAGTGATAGTACCAGTGAAGGGCAGCCTGACTCGCGAAGTACCCCTGCCGCCCCAGAGACGCCTTCGGGACAGATACGACCCAAGAGGAAGGTCACGCCCAGGATAACCGGGTGCAGGGTGTGAGAGGAAGGCAGATACGCTCTCAGAGTAAGTGGCTAGATACTTGGGGCATGAGTTGGCACCCAAAAAGCCACCCCTAGCGCAGTAGCACTCCCAAGCAGGAGGACCCACACGTAGAAACGTCCCCAGATGGGCAGAAACGCCCCCAGATGGGGTCATGGGTCGTGAGGCCCTCCACGTGTATGACAGCAATGCCGGAATAGAAACACCCTCTAGTCAGGTGCCAGGTAATTAAAGATATTCAATACAGTTTCCCTTTTCAGCATTCAGGTACTATTATGGCTCCCAAGCGTTTCAACGTCTTAAATGCGCTACGTTTCGTAATTAAGCGCTTTAATGAGTGCGTTACGTTTGAGTTAAAAGCGCTTAAGGCGCTTTAAATGCTGGGGGCAGTTTAAATAGCGCTGAGAATGTCGGAAAAAGGGTTGGAACCTTTGGCAAACTAGGAGAAACTCTTTGGTTGCTTGCCCGTGCTTTAAGGTTACGTACAAGTGACTGGAGAATATTTTTGCCAAAAAGGAGACAACACACACACAGATACACAGTTCTTTTACCACCTTCAGAGTGCCACACGCGGTGCTCAGATACGTGGGTGGACAGTTTTTGGTGTTTCTTGCTGGCTGACTTGAGCGTCGGAGTGCAAACGGCCGCTAGGGCGCCTCTTTGTCCTTTTTTTTGCAGGAATCACAGGCAATCAGAGGGAAGGAGTCCTTAGCTGACGGTTGAGGTCGCGCACGAAGACGTCCCGGTCAACCGGACGGAACATTTGGCGCCCACCGTGGGGCCGATTTAAAACATCAGTCCCATCACAAGTTCGAGGAGAATTTACCAAGCTACAGTAACGTTGAAGGAGGTTGGAGTGACAATGGCCCCCACCAGACGAAGAGCAGCGCGCGCAGCCCCAGCAGACCTATCCATGCAGCAGGTCCTGGAAATAATGAGGGGGCTGCAGCAGGACATGGCGGATTCGAAGATGGAGCAGGAGCGCATGCAGGCAGATCTTGACGCCTCGCATGAGCGCAACGAAGAGCTCCACCGTGTGAATGAGGAGTTGCGCCAGGGCCTGAGAAACGATCGGAGGCGGCCTGGGCAGGACGAGACGGAGAACCATTCCCCGCCAAGGGAGTTTTCCACTCCTTTCTCGCAGGAGATCCTAGATGCAGCGATCCCGAACACGTTCGCGGGACCCAAGGTAATCTTCACTGGGATGGAGGACCCAGAGACGCACCTCGCTGCATTTCACACGCAGATGGTCCTGATAGGCGGTTCTGATGCTGCCAAGTGCAAGCTCTTCATGAGCACCCTGACCGGGATGGCTATGGACTGGTTCATTAGCCTCCCCGAGGGCCATATCACATCTTTCCGCCAGTTGTCGCGGTTATTCAGAGAACAGTATTTGGCCAACAAGGCCCCGCCGCCGGTCTCTTACGACCTGTTTGACGTGAAGCAGTATCAGGGGGAGACCCTGAAGGAGTATATCAATCGCTTCGGGGCCCAGGTCGTGAAGGTTGGTACAACAGAGGAGCCTATGATCGTGTACGCATTTGTGAAAGGCGTATGCCCCGGCCCCTTTGGAGAATCTATTATCCGCAATCGCCCTAGGACTTTCGCTGAATTACGGCGTAGGGCGGTAGAGCATATTGCTTCGGAAGGGGAGGTATGTGTGAAGCGCACCAGCGCCGTGCCCTCACGCCCGAGGGGACCAACGCGAGTTCAACCCGTCAGAGTCAATGAGACAACGACGGGGAGAAAGAAGCCAGAGGCTAGACGCCCCTACGAGGCCAGAAAGCCCCAGCCTCGGGGCCCCGCAGGAGGCGAACGCCCCGCCAGAGAAAGAGCAAGACCGGCGAGGTACAACTTCGTAGTTGAGTTGAAGGATTTGATCGCCGTACCCAACATAGCCGAGAGGCTGAGGCGACCGGCGAAGACCGACAAGGTGTTAGGGCCCCGCAAAGACTCTTGGTGCGAATTTCACGAGGCTTTCGGGCACCAAATTGATAATTGCCTGTCGTTGGGCTACCAGCTAGATGAGCTGGTGAGGACTGGGTTTTTGAAAGATTATGTCGCAGAGTCCACCACGACCGCCACCCTGCCGCCGCCGGCGGATGAGCCAGCACACGAGATGCCTGTGCTTGGCGAGGTCCACACCATTGCTGGAGGTTTTTCCGGCGGAGGACCCACCGCCTCCCAGCGGAAGAAATACGCGAGGGGGGTGAATTCAATCGAAGAGAGGCTCTCGGGGGAGCCCTGGGAGTCAGATATTGTGTTCACAAGAAGAGACCTCCGAGATGTGGTGCCCCATGACAACGATCCCGTTGTCATCTCGGTCGTCACGGCTGGAAGGAAGGTCCACAGAGTGCTTGTTGATCAAGGAAGCTCGGCAGACGTCATGTTTCTGTCGACCTTTAATAAGTTACGGTTGTCCCCCGATCTGCTGAGTCCCTATACGGGATGTTTGTATGGGTTTGGGGATAACCAGATAGAGGTCCGGGGGTACCTGGAGTTGAGGACTACGTTCACAGACGGAGAGGCCTCCCGAACAGAGAGCATTCGGTACCTCGTCGTGAACGCCAATTCTGCCTACAATATTTTGCTGGGCAGACCGGCGTTAAACCGTCTGAGTGCAATATCCTCCACCCGTCACATGAAGATGAAGCTACCGGACCTCAGTGGCCGGGTGATAGTCATCAGATCAGACCAAGAGGAGGCGAGGAAATGCTACGAAAACAGCCTGAAGACGAAGAGAGGCGTTTTCATGGTGTACGAACGTCCGCCGAGCGCGGACGCAACGATGATCGAGGCGACGCCCGCTAGGCTGACGCTTGAAGAGGCCATAGCAGAAAGGGCGATGCCCGAAGCAGATGTGCCAATGGAGGAAGCGCCCGTGGAAGAGGCGGCGCCCGTAGAAGAAGCGGCGCCCGCCGAAGATGATAATAGGGAGCAACCTGCAGCTAACACCCTAGAAAGGGAGATTGGCGGCAAAGCTTTCAAGTTAGGAAGCTCGCTAAGTCCAGAAGAACAGGAAGGGGTGGCGGAAGTGATTTCGCGCCACCTGGATGCCTTCGCATGGTCCGCCTCGGATATGCCGGGCATCGACCCCGATTTCCTGTGTCACCACCTCAGCATGGACGCCACGGTCCGCCCCGTGCGTCAGAGAAGGAGGAAGTTCAATGAGGAGCGACAACAGGTGGTGAAAGACGAAACGCAGAAGCTGCTGAGTGCTGGCCACATTAGGGAGATTCAGTACCCTGAGTGGCTCGCCAACGTCGTCTTGGTGAAGAAGGCGAACGGAAAATGGAGAATGTGCGTTGACTTCACGGACCTGAACAAGGCGTGCCCAAAGGATTCCTATCCGCTGCCCAGCATCGACGCCCTAGTGGACAGCGCGTCTGGCAGCAAGGTGTTAAGCTTCCTGGACGCCTTCTCAGGGTATAACCAAATCAAGATGCACCCCAGGGACGAGAGCAAGACTGCGTTCATGACTGAAACATGCAGTTATTGCTATAAGGTGATGCCCTTCGGGCTCAAAAATGCGGGCGCCACGTACCAGAGGTTAATGGACAAGGTCCTGGCGCCAATGCTCGGGAGGAACGTATACGCCTACGTAGACGACATGGTGGTGGCGTCGCAGAACAGGGTGCAGCACATGGCAGACTTGGAGGAGTTGTTCAACACAATATCCAAATACCGCCTCAAGTTGAACCCCGAGAAGTGTGTTTTTGGGGTAGAGGCCGGTAAATTCTTGGGTTTTCTGCTCACCGAGAGGGGGATAGAGGCGAACCCCGACAAATGTGCGGCTATTATCGCCATGCGGAGTCCGACATCGGTAAAGGAGGTTCAACAGTTGACAGGGCGGATGGCGGCGCTCTCGAGGTTTGTTTCCGCCGGAGGAGAAAAGGGGCACCCGTACTTCCAGTGCCTCAAGAGAAACAGTCGCTTTGCATGGACTGAGGAATGCGAAGCGGCTTTCGTTAAGCTGAAGGATTACCTGGCGACGCCTCCAGTTCTCTGCAAACCGGTAACGGGCGTGCCCCTCCGGTTGTATTTTACTGTAACAGATAGGGCCATCAGTTCTGTGTTGGTCCAAGAGCAGGACCAGAGTCAGAAGCCCATCTACTTTGTAAGCAAAGCCTTACAGGGAGCTGAGACAAGGTACCAAGCACTGGAGAAGGCGGCGCTGGCGGTAGTGTTCTCGGCTAGGAGGCTCCGTCATTACTTCCACAGTTTTACGGTGGTGGTAATGACCAACCTCCCCATACAGAAGGTGCTGCAGAAGCCCGATGTGGCAGGAAGAATGGTACGCTGGGCAGTGGAACTGTCAGAATTCGACATACAGTACGAGCCTAGAGGATCCATTAAAGGGCAGGTGTACGCGGATTTTGTAGCAGAACTTTCGCCCGGAGGTGAGCAAGAGGTGGAAGCGAGTTCACAGTGGCTGCTCTCGGTTGATGGCTCCTCAAACCAACAAGGGAGTGGTGCGGGAATAGTGCTGGAAGGACCCGACGGCATACTGATCGAGCAGGCCTTGCGTTTTGCCTTCAAGGCAAGTAACAACCAAGCAGAATACGAAGCCCTGATTGCAGGAATGCTCTTGGCCAAGGAGATGGGCGCACAGAACCTCCTAGTGAAGAGCGACTCCCAGTTGATTACGGGGCAGGTGTCGGGTGAGTTCCAGGCGAAGGACCCCCAGATGGCGGCATATCTAAAATACGTCCAGTTGTTGAAAGGGGCGTTCAACGCTCTTGAGTTAATACACGTCCCGAGGGAGCAGAATGCCAGAGCCGACCTGCTCGCAAAGCTGGCCAGCTCAGGCAAGGGGGGTAGCAGAGGACAGTGATCCAGGAGACCCTCAAAGCTCCGCGTCGATTCGTGGAAGACAACAGGGTGGATGTCCTCCAGATTTATGCATCAAGGGGAAGGCCGAGGAGTCATTCCTCATTAACCCAAGATACGCAGAGGGCGCCCCGCATCAGTATATACGCAGGTGCGTCTGAGGAGGAGCAGATGCAGGTTTGTGTCCTGTCCACGGGAGACACCTGGATGACGCCCTATAAACGATACCTGGCGGATGCGGCCCTTCCAGTGGACCCTGAAGAGGGTAAGAAAATCAAAAGGAACGCCGCAAGATATACCTTGGTGGATGGGGTGTTGTTCAGACACGGTTTCACTCACCCTATCCTAACGTGCGTCAGTGGCGATGAGTGCACCAGGATAATGGCGGAGCTACATGAAGGCGTCTGCGGAAGCCATGTAGGAGGAAGGTCCTTAGCCTCCAAGGTAATACGCGCAGGTTTCTTCTGGCCAACGGTGAAAGAGGATTGCGCACGGCACGCCCAGCGGTGTAAGCAATGCCAAAAGCACGCCGACTGGCACAAGGCGCCGCCAGAAGAGTTGCGGTCCATATACAGCCCGTGGCCTTTCCACACATGGGGTATTGACATCTTGGGCCCTTCCCACTGGCAATCAGGCAGATGAAATATCTGATCGTCGCCATAGAATACTTCACTAAGTGGATAGAGGCAGAACCCGTGGCACAAATCACTGCGCATAAGGTACAGCATTTTGTGTGGAGAAACATCGTGTGTCGCTTTGGCGTACCCAGGCGCCTGATATCTGACAACGGGACCCAGTTCGCCAGTCAGCAGTTGAGAAATCTGTGCGCTGAAGTGGGAATCAAGCAAGTGTTCGCGTCGGTCGAACACCCCCAGACCAATGGACAAGTAGAGTCAGCAAACAGAGTTCTGCTGAGGGGGTTAAAAAGAAGGTTAGAGAAGGCCAAAGGGGTGGGGGGAAGAGGTGCCAAGGATTGTATGGGCATACCACACCACGCCCCAATCCTCTACTATGGAGACGCCGTTCAGTTTGGTGTACAGGTCGGACGCGATGATTCCAGTAGAAATACACGAAAGCTCACCGCGTTTTCAAAACTTTGTGGTGGAGGAATCTAATGAGGAAAGACGGGTAAACCTGGATCTCTAGAAGAGGCCAGGGAAGAAGCTAGAATAAAAGCTGAAGCGATGAAGAGAAGAGTGGAGCGGCAATATAGCTCTAAAGTAAAGCCACGACAGTTTCAGGTGGGCGACCTGGTGATGAGGAAAGCTCACCCTTACGAGTTGGAGAATAAGCTGTCTCCCAAGTGGACCGGGCCCTTCAGAGTTACTGAGGCTAAGGGCAACGGTTCGTACAACCTGGAGACTTTAGATGGAGGCCCTATCCCGCGCAGTTGGAATGCAGCCAACTTAAAATTTTATTTCAGTTGACCTATGTAAGCAGCATGTAACAATTTAGTTGAAGGGGACGCTCTTTTTCCCTTTCGGGGGTTTTTTAATGAGGTCACCCTAATAAATGGAAAAACCAGTTGAGAAAAAGAAGTGCCTTGGTTTTCAGCCTATATTTTTCCTTGTTAGAAGTAATGTGATGCGCCGCCTAGGCCATGGTGTCGCCAAGGAAGAAGGCGTCGCCTAGGTCTTGGCGTCACCCAGAAAGAAGGCGCCGCCCAAGGAAAAGCATGCATCGTTGGCAGAACGAGACGAAAGGAAGTCGCGCGGTATATGAAGCATATGCAAAGTAAAGTGGCGTTGTAAAGAATTATGATATTGAAAAGTTGTTGTTACAAGCAATGTTCAGTACAAAATGCAAAAACACAAACAAGCCACTTCTCAGCGCTCATCAGAGTCATCACTGGAGGAAGGCGAAGCCTCTTTCCCAGCCCGCAGCGCTCGAGTAAGTCGTGTCCTCTTTTCTCGGCTTATTTTCGAACCTGCACAAAGGGAACAGATGTATTAGAGACACAGTGAAGAAAGACAGACACAGTTAGAAAGTAACGAAGGTCGAAGTTGCCTAAGGCAGTGGTTCTTACTTATGTACTTCTCAAGAGTCCTAGCGTTGAACTCCAAGATGATCACCGTAGCGGAGTCCAAACCTCCCGCCTCAGCAAGAATCCGGCAAGCTATTTGATCAATTGGAGCCAGATTCTTGAGGGGTTTGGCTTTGAGGGCCTTTTCCTCTCTCACCCAGTACAGCGGAAACCCATCGAGGGCGTCGGGAACAAGATCAGTACAGCAGATCTTGAAGAACCGGCCTTTCCACCCCGTGAACGAGCTTTGGAAGGGTGTGAAGAGAACTCTTCCGGGAACATTGCTGAGAGTTACCCAGAGGTTGTGTCTCTGTCTCTTCACCTCAAAAAAGTGAAGAAAGAGGTCAACCGAGGGTGCACAACCCAGAAACCCAAAGAGGACATCGAAGGCCTTGACAAAGGCCCAGCTGTGGGTATAACTGGGCTGGAGCCACGTTGATCTCCGTCAGCAGTTCCTTCTCGAACCGGGAGAAGGGTAAGCGCACCCCGATGGTCTTGAACACCACCTGGTAAAAGTAAAAGAAAGGGACCCCGTCGTTCGCTCGTTCGTCTCCACACACTGGCTCCCCCAGAGTGCAAGGGAGCACAGCGATGTCGTCATCGTGCCTCCTCGCGAAGGCCCGGTGGTCGTAAGAACACAACTCCCCTTTGTGTTCCCGTACGGCCCTGGTGGAGAGCAAGCATGAACATTCATCAAGAAGTTCGCTCGAGGCCCAAGGGTACAAGTCTTTGGGACGGACCCTGGAGGAAGCATCGTGAGAAGACATTCTTTAACAAGATCAGGATGGCTGGAAATGCAAGAGTTGAGCGAGGGGAGCGGTTAGAACAGCCCTTCGACAGAGAAGAAAGGGTGCAAGAAGAAAGAACGCAAGTAGGTTATGAAGAGTGAGAAAATGATGAAGATAGTTTCAGAGCTTGAAGAGTTAAATAAAGCGGTTAGAGCACCAAACGACGTGAATGGATGCACCGCACGATTGATACACGTGGCAGAAGATGAAAGGATGACTCTGGCACCACTGGTTTAAATCAGAAAATGTCCCGTCAACAGAATATCCAATGGTACGATCCGCCGTCGAAAATGAGTCAGGGGCATAGCAGGAGTCAGGGCTTGATGAACTGACCAAATGTCCCACAAACCATACAAGTAGCGCCACGTGGATCAAGTCGAATGACAGAAGGTCCCATCAGCTATACAAGGAGCGCCACGTGGATGGCACAGACAAAGCCTTGGGCTCTTCGCTGTTATCAAGCGTTGACCAAGGCAAGAGTTAAGGTCAATGTCGAGGTAAAGGTAACGCCCGAGGCATTGCCAGGAAGGACGTAAAGGGCGACGACAGCGCGAGATGTCGCGGGTGTCGCCAACCCAAATACCGACAGGCATCGCCTCCCCGATACCCACAGGTAGGAAAGACTGTGGAGGGAGACGAAAGCAAAGAAAAGCAAAGTTAGTCACAGGCGTCGCCTCCCCGATACCCACAGGTAGGAAAGACTGTGGAGGGAGGCGAGACCACCGAGCGCTAGCGAGTCACTGGCAGGGTGTTCCCCGATACCTATGGGAAGGAAAGACCATGGAGGGAACAGACCCCCCCACGGCACTCGGCGTTTTAGACACCCGGGACGATACGGTGCTGCTCTAGCAGGCCTCTCCTTAGGCGTGGGCGCCGAGCGTTTGAGATCAAGGAAAAGACCTTTCGGTATCAGAGACGTCCCGAGGACGATACGGCTTCACTAAGTGAGCCTCTCCATGGGCGTGAGGGTTGGCGCGCAACCTTTCCCGATCATACCAAATCGCCCAACGAAGTGAAAGAAATGGGCGAACACGGATAAAATAGTCGAAGCGTGTGGAGGGAAAAGAGAATGAGATCGCATAGACAAAATCGTATGTGGCAGAGAAATAAATGCAACCATGCGGACCTCCTAAATTAGTGACAAGAGTACAAATAGTTCAAAGAATTACAAGTTTTGGCAGATGAAATCAAAAAACGAAGGTAAAGAATGAAGAGTTGAGCTTGAAGAGGAAGGTGGCGGATGAGAAGCAGCGGCTCAGTCGTTCAAGTCCATGGGCACGACCTTCCCGTCAACAACGTGGTGTGTGGGGTCGCAGTTCGACAGGTTGACGCCAGGATTCTCGCAGGACGCCTGGGTTAGGGCCTCTAGGAACCCCTCCTCGAAGGTACCCGCCATCTCCTGGATAAGGGACTTTTTCTCCTTCTCCAGTTCCTCAATGGTGGCGTCTCCAGAGGCCACTTGTTTCTCCAAAGCCTCTTTCTCCACGCGAAGCCGGCTGACCTCGACCTGTAGTTTGTCGTGGTCAGCGCGAAGAAGGTCCATAGCTTTGGCCTGGGTGGCCATTTCCCCCTCCATCAGCTCCGCCTTGGCAGTTTGTTCACAGCAACGGTCCTTCAGGTCCTTTTGAGTTTCTGCGTCTGCTTTGACCAATTCCTGAAGACCCGCTACCTGTACTTGGAGAGCAACTTCACGAGTGTAGAAGTCAGCCTGGAGCTCCAAGACCTCTGCCAGTTTCCTCTCAGCTTCTGCCCTGGACTCTTGTGCTTGTTTCAGAGAGGAACAATAAGCCTCGTTCTGGCGTCCCAGGGCCTTCATCTCCTCTTCCAGGGTGGTTGCTTTCGTTTCCAAGGCCTGGAGAGTTTGAGCTTGCAAGACAGCGTTTCTGACCTGGGAGCGCCATTCAAGAGCCACCGCCAAGAAGGCCCCCAAATAGAAAGGCATACCTTCCCTCCTGTCGGTACCTTCTGGCATAGTCCCGCCACTGAAACCCCTCATCAGATGCATGATTGGAGGGGGGATGGCAATGAAGTCGGGGGCGGCAGCGTCGGGAGCCGGGGAAGCAGTGGTTTCTGGCGGCGGCAGAGGAGGGGTAGATTCGGCGCCTTCGCCCCTTTCCTCTTGGAGAATCATAGGAGGGAGTGAGGTTGCGCTTTGAGGGTTGTCCATAAAGGGGTTCCCTCCCTGCGGCGGCGTCTCTACCAGAAGAGGAACCCGCGCGGATTTTCTCCTCCTGAAGGGTGCCACGCCTTCTGATTCCTCATCATCTGACAGAATCTCCAAAACCCTTTTCCCTTTGTCGAGAGGGGTTGGAGCCGGTGATGAGGCCGCAGCTAGGGGAACGGCGGCGATAGGCGGAGGAGAATTGGGAGTCGGAAGCACTTTGGAGCCAGGTGGAGACGCCGGAGATGGGCTAGAAGAAGCTTCAGCGGTGACTGGAGGTGGCGGTGACGGAGCCGGTGGGAGAACCGGATTGGCAGTAGGGCTGGAGGAGGCGCCTGCCTTGGCGGCACGAGCCTCCTTCAGTGCTTTCGCCAACATTATTCTTTTGGAAGTGCCCATCACCGATCCTACATCAAGACAGGCCAAACAACAAGGATTAGCACTAGAGCGGTTATGTGGATTCACAATACAGGAAGAGATGCGAAATGCAAGTAACATTGTACAGTGAAAAATGGTAATGCAGATAACCATAGCAACTAATGCATCATAAATCGCCAAGAGCAGATACCGAAGTATGTAGAAAGCCCATGGGCATTGAACTCGTTCGCGATGAGCTTGGCGGTATCGAAGACTATCCCCAGTCCCGCCAAGGCTTTGCATATATCCCGGTCAGGCGGGGCAAGTTCGTCCAGAGCCAAGGGCTTCATAGTTATGGGTTTGTCTGTCCAGTACAGGGGAAAGCCCTCTAGAATGGTAGGATCGCGCTTGGTCGCGCGTACCTTGAAAAATTTCCCCTTCCAGCCTTTGAACGAATTCTGGAAGAGCGTCAGGATGATGCGCCCGGCGATGCCAGAAAAGCTCATCCAGAGACTTTTCCCTTGCTTCTTTACCTCGAAGAAGTGAAGAAAAACGTCCACAGAGGAGGGAACACCGAGATAGCCGCAGAGAATTTGGAACCCCCTCACGAAAGCCCAACTGTTGGGATGGAGTTGGGCGAGAGCAGTGTTTATCTCTGTCAGTAGCTCTTTTTCGAAGGGAGTTAGGGGCAGACGCAGGCCCACCCTTTTGAGCACCATCTGATAGAGGAAGAAGAAAGCGCATCCCCCAGTATCCCGTGAGTCCGCGCAAACGGGCATCCCAGGTCGCACTCGGCTTACCAGGACTTGGGAGTCATGACTTTTGTGGAAAGCATTGAAGTTATAGAGGGCAGGGTCCCCCCTGTGGGCCTCCACGTCCTCAACGGAGTTCAGGAGGGAACATTCGTCCAGAAGTTCGTCGGGGGCCCAGTCATATTCGCCCTTATAATGAGACTTGGGGAGCGGGGGAGGCGCGGTGGTCTTGGTTTTTGCCATCAACGCCAATGCTGAAGATCAAAAGAGAAAGAAAGGGTTCAGAGAAAAGGGGTTTGGAGAGAAGAAAAGGGGAAAATGGAAGAACCCTAGGAGCGCCCTACCCGCAAAAGAACGAAGGGAAGCGAAAGGAACAACGAGGCATACAAACAATATCTAGAGAAGTACGAGAACAACAACAGTCCCAGGCAGTTTCCTATAATGCGACAACAGTGAAGAGTTGAGAGTGCTCGAAACCATACCTTTGCTGTTGAAGTGGAGGCGGTAGGAGAGCGCAGGAAGGGGAGAATCGCAATTGCAGAGAGAAGAGGTTTTGGAGGCGATGAACAGGGCAAAGTAGCAGAGTGAATGAATGTAACAGTAGGGTGAGCGCGGGGTTTGGAGTAACTTAAACGTTACATTTCACGACTCAAGAAGCGCCAACTAAGGGCCGCAGGATCGGGCCACGCGTCAGAGGGTCGATTGCCCAGGGGAAGCGCAAAGGTCTCTAAAGGAGGGCCACGCGATGGGCCACGTGGCGCGCGATCAAGGGTAGCCCAAAAGGCGTAATCATCCCCATTTCAGGGAATGTCCAATCGGTCATTAAGAATACCCCTGTGGTTCAGAAAATGTCGCGTCAGTAATTCGAAAATTTGCTGAGTCAGCAGAGAATGACACGTCATCAGGAAGGCACGTGGATGGCGGGGGCAAGGCTTTAGTCTTTGCGCTGAAGACAAGTCTTCGGCTTAAGACTGGGGGGCTTGTGTACCGTCCCGTATCAGGGCGTTGACTAAGTCAAGGTCGAAGTCAACGACTGGAAGGTCAAAGTCAACTCAAGGTGTCGCCCAGATGTAGAGACGCCAAGACAAGGCGTCGCTAAGGCACGACATCGCCTAGGTGAAGGCGTCGCCTAGATGAAGGCGTCGTCTAGGTGAAGGCGTCGCCCAGGTGAAAGCGTCGCCTAGGTGAAGGCGTCGCCCAGGTGAGGGCGTCGCCAGATCGAACAGTGTAAAAGCAAGGCAATCACGGTGTGGTTCCCCGATACCCATGGGTAGGAAAGACCATGGAGGGAGCGACGTCGTGGGAAAGCCTCAGGTCCCGATATCTCGGGAAAGTGATAAAGAGAAGGAAAAGGTGGCTTCAAGGCCATAGTGATAGTACCAGTGAAGGGCAGCCTGACTCGCGAAGTACCCCTGCCGCCCCAGAGACGCCTTCGGGACAGATACGACCCAAGAGGAAGGTCACGCCCAGGATAACCGGGTGCAGGGTGTGAGAGGAAGGCAGATACGCTCTCAGAGTAAGTGGCTAGATACTTGGGGGCATGAGTTGGCACCCAAAAAGCCACCCCTAGCGCAGTAGCACTCCCAAGCAGGAGGACCCACACGTAGAAACGTCCCTAGATGGGCAGAAACGCCCCCAGATGGGGTCATGGCGTCGTGAGGCCCTCCACGTGTACGACAGCAATGCCGGAATAGAAACACCCTCTAGTCAGGTGCCAGGTAATTAAAGATATTCAATACAGTTTCCCTTTTCAGCATTCAGGTACTATTATGGCTCCCAAGCGTTTCAACGTCTTAAATGCGCTACGTTTCGTAATTAAGCGCTTTAATGAGTGCGTTACGTTCGAGTTAAAAGCGCTTTAAGGCGCTTTAAATGCTGGGGCAGTTTAAATAGCGTTGGGAATGTCGAAAAAGGGTTGGAACCTTTGGCAAACTTAGGAGAAATTCTTTAGTTGCTTGCCCGTGCTTTAAGGTTACGTACAAGTGACTGGAGAATATTTTTGCAAAAAGGAGACAACACACACACAGATACACAGTTCTTTTACCACCTTCAGAGTGCCACACGCGGTGCTCAGATACGTGAGTGGGCAGTTTTTTGGTGTTTCTTGCTGGCTGACTTGAGCGTCGAAGTGCAAACGGCCGCTAGGGCGCCTCTTTGTCCTTTTTTTTTGCAGGAATTCACAGGCAATCAGTGGGAAGGAGTCCTTAGCTGACGGTTGAGGTCGCGCACGAAGACGTCCCGGTCAACCGAACGGAACATTACATTTTCACACACCTTTATTTAATAACCACACCTCCTAAAACTATACAAGAGTATTTCAAAGCTTGGCCTTGCCCCTCATGGGATGGACTTGGGCTCTTTGGGCTTTGGCCTTCTTGGGCTTGGGCTTGGGCTTTGGGCTTGGGCCTCATCTTTATTTTATGTCTTCTTTTAATTTTGAGAAGACTAGAAGGAAGAACTTCAAATGTGAGGGTGGATGTCCTCTTCCTCCATTAATAAAAGCCTCCTTTATTTGATTCTCATCAAGGGTTTTCCTGGCCAACAGTGAGAGAGGACTGCGTGCGATACGCCTAGCATTGCAAGCAGTGTCAGATGCACGCTGATTGGCACAAGGCGCCGCCAGAGGAACTGAGATCCATATACAGCCCATGGCCTTTCCATACTTGGAGAATCGATATCTTAGGCCCGTTCCCATTGGCCATAAGGCAGATGAAGTACTTGATCGTTGCCATCGAATACTTCACCAAGTGGATAGAGGCAGAACCAGTGGCACAAATCACTGCGCACAAGGTACAACACTTTGTTTGGAAGAACATTGTGTGTCGTTTTGGGGTGCCAAGGTGTCTCATTTAAGATAATGGCACCCAGTTCGCGAGCCAATAGTTAGGAAAGCTATGTACAGAGGTAGGGATCAAGCAGGTGTTCGCATCAGTTGAACACCCCCAGACGAATGGGCAGGTCGAGTCAGCAAACAGAGTTTTGTTGAGGGGTTTGAAGCGCAGATTAGAGAAGGCTAAAGGGCGTGGGCAGAAGAAGTACCAAGGATTGTATGGGCTTACCACACCACGCCTCAATCCTCCACCATGGAGACGCCTTTCAGCCTAGTGTATGGATCGGATGCCATGATCCCAGTGGAGATCCACGAGAGCTCGCCTCGTTTCCTAGGTTTCGTGGCAGAAGAGTCCAACGAAGGAAGGAGGGTGAACCTGGACCTGATAGATGAAGCTAGAGAAGAGGCAAAAATTAAGGCTGAGGCTATGAAGAGAAGAGTGGAGCGTCAGTACCGCTCTAAGGTGAAGCTGCGGCAGTTTCAGGTTGGTGACCTGGTCATGAGGAAGGCTCACCCTTACGAGTTAGAAAACAAGTTGTCTCCCAAGTGGACTGGACCGTTCAGAGTAACCAAAGCCAAATGGAATGGTTCGTATAAGTTAGAGACTCTAGAAGGGGGCCCTATCCCACGTAGTTGGAATGCGGCGAATTTAAAGTTTTATTTCAGTTGAGATTTTGTAAAGGGGACACTCTTTTTCCTTCCCGGGGGTTTTTTAACGAGGTCACCCAAATAAATAAAAGAAAAGTTTAAGATATTTCTGCCTTAGTTTTTCCCTTTCTTGTAAGATCAAAGACCAAAGAAACAAAGACAAAGATGGGGCGTTGCCAAGTTGAGACGTCGCCAAGATGAGGCGTCGCCAAGATGAGGCGTCGCCAAGATAAGGCGTCGCCAAGCTAAGGCGTCGCCAAGATAAGGTGTCGCCAAGCTCAGGCGTCGTCAAGCACAGGCGTCGCCAGATAAAGAAGCGGAGGTCAAATGCAAAGCAAGATAACAGGTATGTTGAGCGTAAGTTAAAATTCGGGTGCCTAGTCCTTGAGCAGGGGTTAAGGGATTCCTTCGGGACGCCCCCTCCTCGAGTATGAATAGCTAGCCCCGGTACCAGATGTCAGTATAAGTTAAAAATCCGGGTGCCTAGTCCTTGAGCATGGGTTAAGGGATTCCTTCGGAATGCCCCCTCCTCGAGTATGAATAGCTAGCCCCGGTACCAGATGTCAGTGTAAGTTAAAAATCCGAGTGTCTAGTCCTTGAGCAGGGGCTAGGGGATTCCTTCGGGACGCCCCCTCCTCAGGTATGAATAGCTAGCACCGGTGTCTGGTGTTTTAGACACCCTGAGGACGATACGGCGCTGCCTTAGTATGCCTCTCCTCAGGTGTGGGCACCAAACGCAAAGAGATAAGGGATAAGTTGCCCTGGTGTTTTAGACACTCCATGGACGATACGGTGCTGATTGTGTAGGCCTCTCCATGGGCGTGGGCACCAGAACGCGACTTTTATCCCAAGTGTCTAGATACGCTCAGGACACCCAGAGCAGGTCCCTCCTCGAGCATGGGCACCCAGTACAGGCAAAGATAAGTCCTCCCCACCCTTGATGGGTAATGGCGAAGCAAGCGACGTCTTCATAAGGAAGACTCCTCGAAGATACGAAGGCCAAGCGAGTTTCTGAGCGAAAAGAGAAAGAGAAGGATGTGACTCACACCCTAAGAAGAAATAACAAGAGGGGGAGACACGTGCTACCTAGAGAGTTAAAGACAAAGCAACAAAGAAATGGCTCGGAGGCCAGTACCAGCCAAGCCTTTGATGCGGAAAAGAAAACAGAAACAGACAAAGCGCAAGCAGAATTGAAAGCAAATGACATTTTAGGCGAATTCCAAAGTTATAAATAAAAGCAAGGTCGATTGTCAGAATTACAAGTAAATTCAAATGATTGTCAATATAGATTTACAAGAAGATAAAGAAGTCAAGATCAACGCAGCTCATTCCCCAAGGTCGAGGGGAACGACCTTCCCGTCAACAATATGGCTGAGAGGGTTGCAATTGGAGGTGTCAATTCCCGGGTTCTCACAGGCGGCTTGGGCTAAGGCCTCCTTGAATCCCTCTGCAAAGGTGTCAGCCATGTTGTCGATGAGTTTTCCTTTAGCCCGCTTCAGATTTTCGATGGTGGAGTCTCGGGCTTCCCTCTCTGTGATGAGCTCCTTCTTGGCCCTCTCCAGCTCTTCGATCACAGAGTCCCCAGAGGCTAGCTGCTTCTCGAGAACCTCCTTCTCCACTTGAAGCCTGTTCAGTTCCGCCTGAAACTGATTATGCTCAGATTGAAGAAGGTTGAGCGCTTCCATCTGTGCAGCTAGGTCTCCTTCGCTCTTCTTCAGCGATTGCTTCCGGTCAGCACACTGATCAGCAAGTTGTTTCTGCTGAGCCTCGGAAGTTCGCATCACCGCTTCAAGAGCAGCGATTTTGGATTTGAGGGATGCCACCTGAGTAAGGAGCTCAGTGCCAGCTTGCCCTGCGTCATATAGACGTTTGCAGGCTTATGCGTTGATCTCTCTGGCGCTCCTCGAAGAGGCTTTGTAAACCTCCTCTTGGCACGCCCAGCCACGGCACAAGCTCTCATTTTCTTCCTTCAAAGTAGCCACTTCCCTGTCGGAGAGCTTGGAGCGTGCGTGCCTCGCCAGCCTTGGACTTTGCTTGGGCGCGCCACTCAAGGGCAACGGCCAAGAAGGCACCCAGATAATAAGGCATGCCCTCTGACCGTGGCACCCCGGAAGATTCACCTGGCGACAGCCTCTCATTGAAGCCCCTCATCAGCTGCACGATGGGAGGGGGAATCACTATAAGTTCTGGGGTAGTTGTTGGGGCGGTTGGTGTTGGTGTTGTTGTTGATATCGGTATTGGTACTGGTAAGGGCATAGACTCCACCACCCCCTCGTCTTGGACTATTTGGCGTGGGGGAGATGTGGCGCTAGGGGGGTTGTCCCTCATAGACCCCCCGTGTGGAGGTGAAGAAGAGCGCGAGTAGACAACCCGATTGGTCCTCCTTCTTTTATAAACAGGCCCCACATCCGAGTCGTCATCCTCGGAGGAAACGACAAGCACCCTCTTGCCTTTGTTGAGAGGGGCTATGGAGAGAGCGCTAGCTGCAACCAGTGGGATTGCAGCGATGGGAAGGGGTGAGTTAGGTGTTTGGAGTGTTGGAGGAGAGTGGGGTGTTTGGGCTGTGAAAGGTGTTTGCGACGAAAGGGGGGAGTTTGGTGTTTTGGAAGAATGGGGTGGTAGTGATGGTGGCGATGGATTGGACTTGAGGGGGGAGGTGCTGGAGGCGCTGCCCTTTGCAGACTTTGCGCGAAGACGAGCCTTCAAAGACCTAGCCAATTCAGCTCGTGTTGCAGAATCCATCACTGATGCTGCACCAAAGCAAACCAAGCAACAAAAGATTAGTTAGGAGAGAAGTGTCAGATGCGTATAGCGATGCATGGAAACTGTTCCGTCCGGTTGACCGGGACGTCTTCGTGCGCGACCTCAACCGTTAGCTAGGGACTCCTTCCCATTGGTTGCCTGTGGATTCCTGCAAAAAAGAGGACAAAGAGGCGCCCTAGCGGCCGTGTGCACTCCGACGCTCAAGTCAGCCAGCAAGAAACACCAAAAACTGTCCACCTACGTGTCTGAGCACCGCGTATGACACTCTGAAGGTGGTAAAAGAACTGTGTATATGTGTGTGCTGTCTCTTTCAGGCAAAAATATTCCCCAGTCGCTTGTACGTAACCTTGAAGCACGAGCAAGCAACTAGAGAGTTCTCTGATAAATTTGCCGAAAGTTCCAACCCTCTTTCCAACATTCTCTGCGCTATTTAAACTACCCAAGCATTTAAAGCGCCTTAAAGCGCTTTTAATCACAAACGTAACGCGCTCATTAAAGCGTTTAATTAGAAAACGTAGCGCATTTAAGACGTTGAAACGCTTGGGAGCCATTATAGTACCTGAATGCTCGAAAGGGAAACTGTATTGAATGACTTTTAATTACCTGGCACCTGACTGAAGGGTGTTACCATTCTGGCATGGCTGTTGTACACGTGGAGGGCCTCACGACGCCGTGACCCCATCTGGGGGCGTTTCTGCCCATCTAGGGACGTTTCTACGTGTGAGTCCTCCTGCTTGGGAGTGCTACTGCGCTAGGGGTGGCTTTTTGGGTGCCAACTAATGCCCCCAAGTATCTAGCCACTTACTTTGAGAGCGTATCTGCCTTCCTCTCGCACCCTGCACCCGGTTACCCTGGGCGTGACCTTCCTCTTGGGTCGTATCTGTCCCGAAGGCCTCTCTGGGGCGGCAGGGGTACTTCACGAGTCAGGCTGCCCTTCACTGGTACTATCACTATGGCCTTGAAGCCACCTTTTCCTTCTCTTTATCACTTTCCCGAGATATCGGGACCTGAGGCTTTCTCACGACGTCGCTCCCTCCATGGTCTTTCCTACCCATGGGTATTGGGGAACCACACCGTGATTGCCTTGCTTTTACACTGTTTGATCTGGCGACGCCCTGGTTGGGCGACGCCTCCACCCAGGCGACGCCTTGCCTTGGCGACGCCTTGTCTTGGCGACGCTTCCTCTTGGCGTCTCTACACCTGGGCGACGCCTTGAGTTGACTTTGACTTTCCAATCGTTGACTTTGACCTTGACTTAGTCAACGCCTTGATACGGGACGGTACAGAAACATAGAATTAAAATTCGAACTCAGGGCCAAGTACAGGATTCCACTCTACTACGAAGGTAAATTCACAGAGCAACAACACGCGTGGGGGTTAGAGCAGATAAACATTGCTTACAATAATTAGAGAAAAGCATGACCAAGAATCAGGTATGAAGAAGACAAGTAAAGGGCGAGACTCCCTACCAAAATATGCAGAAAGGGTGTTGGCCTTGAATTCGCGAGATATCAGTGTCGGGGTGTGGAAGACGACTTTCAAGCCAACTAACGCCACACACACCTCCCTATCAGCAGAGGCCAACTCGTCCAAAGATTTAGGTTTGGCCGGATTAGGCTTCTCCGTCCAGTATAGAGGGAAGCCATCCAGGGCTGTAGGGTCATGCTTGGCGCAACACACCCTGAAGAAGTTACCTTTCCAACCTTTGAAGGAGTTTTGGAAGAGGGTGAAGAGGATCCTGCTAGCGACCCCAGAAAAGCTCACCTAGAGACTTTTCCCTTGCTTCTTCACTTCAAAGAAGTGAAGGAA
Organism: Phaseolus vulgaris; assembly: GCF_000499845.2. Classification (NCBI taxonomy): domain Eukaryota; kingdom Viridiplantae; phylum Streptophyta; class Magnoliopsida; order Fabales; family Fabaceae; genus Phaseolus; species Phaseolus vulgaris. The sequence goes on along the minus strand of NC_023755.2, from coordinate 15,669,727 downwards.
GATGTCCACTGAAGGTGGGATGCCTAGGTACCCACACAAGATCTGGAAAGCCCTGACGAAGGCCCAGCCATTGGGATGTAGTTGGGCAGGGGCTACATTGACCTCCGTGAGCAGCTCCCTCTCGAAGGTCGTGAAGGGGAGGCGCAGACCGATGCGCTTAAACACCTCTTGGTAAAGAAAAAAGAAAAGTTTTCCCGCATTTGACCTATCATTCACGCAAACTGGCTCCTCAGGGGTGCCATGACGGATAGAGATATGAGAATCATGGGTTTCGCAGATGGCGTTGAAGTTATACAACCGCAAGTCATCCAGATGATTCTCTACATCCTCAACAGTAGTCAAGGTGGTGCATTCGTCCAAGAGCTCGTCAGAAGCCCATGAATAAAGGGCCTTGTAGTGAACCCTTGGGGGAGGAGGATTGGGTGTTGTTTTTGTGCGTGCCATAGTTTGATGAGAAGAGCTGAAGAATGAAGAAGAGGAAGGGTTCAGCTAATGAGGTTAAGACAGAAAGGAAGTGAAACCCTAGAAAAACCCTACCCACGCGAGAAACCCAGAAAAAAGGGAAGAACGAGAAAGCAGAGGAAAGGGGAAGAGCACAGAGATGCAGAAATATAAACAGTCCCAGGCAGATATAAAAGCAATACAGTAAAGAGGAAGAGCCATCAACGCAGAAAAACCGTACCTTTTGCGGTGAGAGTGGCAAAGGTTTAAGCTTTTGCGAAGAGGAAGAATGCAAGAGTCGCGAGTTGTAGAGAAAGTCTAGGAAGATGAATAGTAGAAGAGAATGCGAAAGGAGTGAATGAAACAGTGCCTCGAGCGCACGTTTTGAAAGTTATAACGTTTGCTTGAGAAGCGCTAACGACGCTCATCCCAAGCTGTAGGATCGAGCCACGTGTCGAAGGATTAACACGCAACTTAAAGCGTCACATCTTCAGCGCAGAAAGCATCACGTCAGACGCTCAGGAAGTGTCACGTCAACTGCACAAGGGAATGTCACGTCAACTGCACGAGGGAATGTCACGTCAGCAAGAATGCCACGTGGACAATAGGGCGAGGCCTTAGTCTTTTCGTTGAGAACAAGTATCAGCTCTAGACTGGGGGGCTTGTGTACCGTCCCGTCCCAGGCGTTGACCAAAGTCAAAGTCAACATATAGTGGGACCACTCGAGGGGTCCAAGGAAGGAAGTCAATAGATTGACCGCTTGAGGCGTCGCCAAGATGGGGCGTCGCCAAAAGAAGGCGTCGCCAGGTTAAGGCATCGCCAGGTTAAGGAATCGCCAGGTTAAGGCGTCGCCAAGATAAGAAATAGTCAAGTTAAGACATCGACGGTGTTACCCCCCGATACCCATGGGTAGGAAAGACCATGGAGGGGGCAACACCGTTAGGAAGTCTCGGGCCCCGATAGCTTAGAACAGTAATGAAGGGAAGAGAAAGGTGGCTTCAAGGCCATAAGTTCTAGTAACAGTAGGGGGTAACTTGACTCGTGAAGTACACACGCCACCGTTGGGAGACCCTGGGACAGATACGACCCATGAGAAGGCCACGTCCAGGGGAGAACCATGTGCATGGTATGAGAGAAAGGTAGATACACTCCCAAGGTGAGTAACTAAAAGCTGGGGCGCATGAGTTGGCACCCAGAAAGTCACCCCTTGCGCCAGATGCACTTCGAAGAAAGAGGACTCACATAATGGAATAACCTTAAGTTGGGTTACGGCACTGTGGGGCCCTCTGTGTAGAATAACAATCAAGTCAGAAGAACACGTGGCAATAAGCACGTGTTCATCAATGTTTCAGTGAAAGTTTGCTAAGGTACGCGTTAATTTAGTTTACGTACAAGGCACATTTATATACGCTTTCAATGCGCTTTAACGCACTTTAAATGCAGAAGGTGTATAAAAAGGGGCCTTGGGACATTTGAAAAGGGATCCGAGTTTTGACCTAATTCTCGCAGTTTTACACAGAACACAAACCCTAGTTGTTTCGCTGCGCACACCACTGTGTGCACGAGACGATTAGGGCAACATCGTTTTAGCCACAAAGTTGTTTTCGACCACCTTCAGAGCATCCAGTCACGGTGTTCGATACGGGGGTGTGTCACCCTTTCGATGTTTCTCACTAGCTGACTTGATCATCGGAGTGCAAACGGCCGCGAGGGCACCCCTTTGTTCACTTCTTTTCAGGTACTCACAGACGGAGCAGAACGAAGGTGCCCTAGCTCGCGAGGACAAGCCACGCATAGAGACGACCCTGGTCAACCGGCGGGAACAACCGTCAAGGCTTCTTGACCTTCCTGTAGATATTCCTTCAGGAAGCCATCCTTCACCAGATCATCCAGTTGGTATCCCAGTGTTATACAGTTTCGCACGTTGTGCCCAAAGGCTTTGTGGAACTCGCACCAGGTGCTCTTGCTTAGCCCCAAATTCTTGTCAATTTTGGGGGGAACTTCAACTTGTCAGCCACGTCTGGGATGGCAATCAACTCTTTGTGGCTCATTTTGAACTTGTGTCGACAAGGTAGGTTGTTGAACATGGGAGCTTTGATGTTTTAAATCCACATGAAGCTTGAAGTTGTGCTGCTTTTTGGTTTGGGTTTAGATTAGATTGTTTAGAATCTTTGTAAAAGATCAGTTCTTAATCCTTGCACAAAGCTTGACAAATCAGTTTTAAAGAAAGAAAGTGTTTTTCCAAGCAAAGGGAAAACAAAAGATTGAATCATCGATATAATCAGTTGTTTATCACTTAGCTGGCTTAAAGGTTTTGAAACTATTTTCTTAATTAGTTTTGCAACTGCCTGACCCATTCAACCTGTTAAATTGTGGTTTCAACCAATTAAATGTGTGTTTTCATAATAGTTTTTTTGAAAACTGGTTTTAACTATTTTAATGTGAGCAAAACTGTTTCAGCTGATTAAAACTGCCTTAAACGACTAGATTTCAAGTGCTATAAATATAGCCCTTCTTTAAAAAAAAAACAACAAGTTTTGATACATATTTGAGATCAAAGAGAGAGATTAGTTTTTGAAAGAAGTTTTTCAAAGTGGCATGATTGTTGTTCAAGCTTTGCTCTGGTAACAAGATCTGATCATAGGGTTTCCTGTTTTCTACAAATTTAGGTATTTTCTATCCTTGTCTAGATACTTAATTGTACTTCCTTTATCTGGAATTGTGTTTGAAATCCTGTAAAGACAGAGAGTGTTTTGTCTTGAGGTGTTTGGTATTGCAAAAGGGTGAGTGGATCTTGTGGTTTTCAAGGTCACCTTTTTGTGGTGTGTTGTTGTAATCTGGATTTTATTGCTAGTGAAACTCAGAGGTTGTTCTGAGAACTGGATATAGCTCAAGAGTGAGAGAACCAATATAACTCTTGTTGTGTAAATCTCTCTATCTCTATCACCTTACAACTGTTTGATTTTATTCTGTTTCTGCTGCTGATATAAACAACCGGTTAAATCATGACTTTAACATATTAAAATTTTGAAAAATAGTTTATCCTCTACACTTATGCTCTTTTATTGGAGTCTTTGGACATTGCCCATCAACTCCCTATTATAATAAGAGGGAATATGGTGGCATCTCAAGGCTCCTCTAACATCATTCCAACATGCTATGGGAGGGTCCTTGTGGAGACACCTATCTCTTTCTAGGGTTGTCCACCAATATATTGCGTTGGATTGAAAGCTTAAAGTTGCTAGGGGTACCTTTCTTTCTTCACTCACTCTATGGCAAGGAAAAAGTTTTTGTACTTTCATTTCCCAATCTAGATATACTTCAACATTTTCCTTTCCATAAAAATAAGGTAGGTCCACCATAGTCTCTATTGGTTGGTTTTCTCTTCTAGTTCTTCAAGGTGTAGGTTGATAATAGTAATTGATTCTAAGGCTTTCTAAGGCTTTTTAAATTTTTTATGTATTCATCTTTTTCTCTAACAATTTTCAATTCTTCTTCTAGAATTGCAAGATTAACATCTCTTTCTTTCTTTTCTTCTAAAACTTAATTCTCATGTTACAATTGTCTTAGTGAGAGTGATTGAAGGTCTTTATCCATTAATCTTAAAAGAGATTTTGTAGAACTCATATCACTTTCACTAAGATTAGAAGTTTGCTTGGACATATTAGAGTTTTGTGTTAAAAGATTTTCCTAAGAGAAAAATAAGTGGAGTGAAGTAGGTAATTTCTCAGGGAAGGGAGGTGGATCACTATTATCTCTTAAGTACCAAGCTTTTCCTTGTTAGATACTATCCCACAACACTTTCAAAAATCATTCTCTATGCAATTTAATTAGAGCACAAACAAGGCTGAAAACATTTTTTATTCAAAGCAATAAAACAATTGAAAATTTGGTAACTAGAAAGCTTAAAAACTCGATTTCCTAGGTGAGGTTTCTAGGGACTTTGAAACTTAAAGACACACTCACTGAACTGAAACAAAATTAATCCACTAAGTAATTAAAGTTTAGAAAATAACAACTAAAAGAAATACAATGAAAAATTTAGGTCAACAATTTTTATGCAATAAAAATGAAATTGCCTATTTTATGCACTCCACAACTTATAGCTCCTTTTGCTTTGTGTTTTGTGTAAATTTTGTGAGGTTGTTGTTTCTCCTTGCTTTGCCTCTTAAGGATATTCAACCTAAGGTACTCGGTTTTACCTCTTTAGTAATGTGGCTTGCACCAAAACTTTCTTAGCTCCACAACTCACCACAACAAATTAGGTGACTTACACAATTTAAAAAGCAACAAAACTCAAATTTAAGAACGAGGACTACTGTAAATGGAGTTTGTAATTGACACGACTTGAAAGAGTAATCAAGAAATTGACAAGCAAAAAATTAAGGTTCACAAGAAAAATGTAGCAATCAAATTGAATCCGAAAGAAAGGAACTAGAATAGATGAATAAAACAAAATTGCACTACAAAATTCTTTGGTGTAAAATTTTCCCAACTTGCCGAATTTATGTTGGATACATTACTTCAAATTTTAATTTTAATTTTGAACCACAAAACTTCAATGTTTAAGCTAAATATTGGTGCTAGAATTTCATAAAAACAATGCGCCAAATAATTGAAATAAAACTTTTCAATTCGTTGCTTAATTCAAATTTTCCAGAGTCAAATTTTTTTACACTTTGTTTGTTTTTCATTTGTAATTTTTTTTTCTATTTTTAATTTTTGTGTACTTATGTTTTTAACTTTTTATTAACACATCAATGTACTCAAATCCAGAACGTTTGGCCAAGGTTGAATTAAGTTTGTGTTAAGTTAATCGGGCTGAGTAAAAGCCAGCCAGTCAAGCTAGTTGATTGCACAACAGATAAACTAGAAGACCATAGATATATATTGATCCTGCCTGTTGACCGGAACGCTGGAGACTGCCTCGTCAAGGGATCGACGTGCGCACCGCTTCACACCTCCGTTCCTCTTCGAGATCCACCTCAAGAACCTGCAAAGAAACAGAGCGGCGCCGCTGCGGCCGATCGCACTCCAACGCCCAAGTCAGTGACCGAATCACCAAATACTAAGAGAACAAGAACCGTGCAAATCCTCTCTCACAGTAAGCTCTATAACTCGCAAGCGTAAAGAATGTATTCTGAACGTGCGTACCTCAGAAAGTTCGTTGAGAACTCTTATATACCTGGTTACTTTCTCTCTCCTGGCAGTTACAGACTTGGACGCGTGGCTCGCATCCAACTGTACACGTGCCATCATCTGGAGCCTCCTTGACTTGGGCGCTGCTTCTGACTCTCTTTTTGGCTAAGTTATTTATGCATGGTGCTGCCCAGTACATAGCTAACTTGGGAGTGCGATCTCTACTGGAACTGGCGAGTTAGGGTGCCTTCATACACCTTCCCTGTGGTCTCGCCGGCCGCCTTCATAATCTGCACCACCTTCATCTCTGGCGATGTGCTTGCTCTGGCGATCTCCAATCACTAGGTCGTCTGAGTCTACATCTGGCGACTTCATCTTTAACCCGGTGATCGCCGATTCTGGTATGCTGGAGATCAGAACACGCCAACTTAATAATTGGCGACTTCACGAGCCCCCCGACTTCCTTCCCTTCTGCCAACCTGGCGCCTTGTCAACATGCCTATACTGTAGCTTGATGCCACGTCATCACTTCCGACTACCAGGGCGGTACATATATATATATATATATATATACACATGAATATCAGACAGTTTGAGCAGAACGAAAGTCATTACATAGAAATCAAAGTTAACTACAAGAGGTTTCAAGGTGATAGAATTGAAGTGGTAGATGGGGGCAGTTAAGTTGGAGCCATGATTTTGCCATCCACCACTTCATTGTACACTGAAAACTCAGAGAGGTCGAGATCAGGGAATTTGCAAGCAAATCAAGAGCAGATTGGTTGAGGGAAGTATTTTTTTTCTTTGGAGTGCTTTGAGTGACTCCTACCGTCGGCACCCTGTTATTTTCTTTGTTGCTCACATTGTTTTCTTAACCTTGTTTGCTTTTGTGTTTGCTGTTTTCTTTTATCATGGATACATATTCTAGTGCTGAATCTTCAAAACCACGCTCCACTCGTAGTGCTTATGTTCTTAATGAGTTGAAAGAAGAAAGGAAGGCTATTACTGAAAAAGATGATTTATTACAAAGATTGGAAGAACGTTTGGCCAAGGTTGAATTAAAGCAAGAGAGAGTTTCTCCTCGGCATGATAGGCATCCTTCCCCTCGGCATTCTTACAAGGGTTCTTCTTCTCACGGCCATGGCGAGGAGTCTAGACGAAGGAGGCATCGTCCTCATTCCAATGGAGGCAGCCACCACCGTGACCAAAGACATCATCAAGAGCCAAAGCCTCAAGTTCCTTTTGTAAAAGTCCCTAGTTTTAGTGGGGATAGTGATCCTACTTTGTATTTAGAATGGGAGGCTAAATGTGAACAAATTTCTACAGCTTATGAGGTAGAAGAGGATCAAAAAGTGAATATAGCCTCTTTAGAATTCATAGATTATGCCATGAGATGGTGGCATAGTATTGTAATGGACATTGGCTATAACAAGAGACCTCCCGTGGTCTCTTGGGACAATTTAAAAGAGTGTATGCGCTTTAGATTCGTACCACCACACTTTAGGAAAAACCTCATGTTGAAGCTCCAACGGTTTCAACAAGGCACGCTAAGTGTGGATGCATATTTTAAAGAGTTAAAAACGCTTTTGCTTCAAGTTAAATTGCAAGAAAGTGAGGAAGCTATGATTGCTAGGTTTGTAAGTGGCCTAAGAAGGGATATTCAAGATGTTGTTGAACTTCAAGAGTATTCATCTTTGGGATCTTTGGTTAACCTTGCAATGAAGGTTGAAGCCCAACTTTCTAAGAGAAATTCTTTTAAAAACCCTCCCAATGATGGTTACTATAACAACTCTTGGAAAAATAAAAAGTCTTTTTCAAAACTTCCTTCTAAGGATTCTTTCAAACCTAAGGATTCTAGGCCTTCCACTTCTACTCCTAAATCTCCAATCAAATTGTCTAGTAAGAAATGCTTTAAGTGTATGGGTTATAGTCACATTGCGGCTAATTGTCCTTCTAAGAGGAATATGTTTGTGCATAATGGCATTGTAGTTAGTGAACATGATTCGGATTCACCTAAGCATTATTCGCATTCTAGAGCATCTAGTGAGCATGATAGTTTTTAACGGCTCCAAAGCCGCTCCAAAACCGGAAGTAAGAACTTGGACAGCCTCAAGCTGAAGCTCGTCGATCTTTGTCTTGAACTCGTTGTTCTCTTCACGAACCCGGGTGATTTCAAGTTGAAGCTCGTCGATCTTTTGCGTGAACCCGTTGTTCTCCTCACGAACTCGGGCAAGCTCGGTAACTGTCTCACTCAAATCTTTGGCTGCCTTATCCCGATCTTGCTCGACCTTGCCCAAAAGAGTTTCCCGCTTGGTCGACCTTTTCTCCAGTTTGGACATTTGCTCCGCGTCAGACCTTCGGGCATCCTCCAGCTCCGCGATTCGCTTCCTCATAGGAACGATTTTGCTCTCCAGCAAAACGGCGTCCTGAAGCTTGTCGTGTAGCTTCTTGCGCAGTTCTTTCTTGTCCTTACGCAAGCTTCGGAGCTCTTCGTTGAGAGCGTTCTCGACCCGCGAGAACTCTAGGCCTTGCATCATCATGTCGCACTTGACTTTCTCGGCCTCGGCTCTCACGGTGCTTGCCACCTCCTGATGGATGCGGCAATCGAGCTCAAGTTTCTCCAAGGAGCCCTTCAGCCCTTCGGCGACGATTTGAGGGAGGCATTCGTCGGCCATGGCGTGTAGGCGCACGTTGAAAGTTCTCAAGGCTTCTTGGAGGGAAGCTGGGAGGCCCGGTGTTGGAGGAGAAGGTGGGGGTTGGTGCTCGCCACCACCCTCGCAAGGTTGGATGGCAAGGGGAGTCTCGAGCCGTGGTGGTGAGGCGGGAAGTTCTTTGGCGGCTTGAGAAGAGGCTTGCGTATCGGCAAGTTGTTCAGGCACAGCTTCAGCAACTGAGGCGTTTGAAGCAAGAACGTTCCCAGCAGACTCGAACGGCGTGGAGGCGCTGGGGGGGTTCTCGACGAAGTCTGGGGCGGCTCTGGGACGATCCTTTCTCAAGTGAAGCCAAACCCAATCTCCCTCATCAAACAACAATGCTTTTCTCCTTTTATTGGCAAATTCAGCATACTTGCCAACCTTCTTCTCAATTCTCTTCTTGATGTCTTTATGCAAAGTTTTCACAAAAGAAGCTTTTTCATCCCCATCTTTGCACAAGACATCTCCAAGAAAGGGAATAGGAAAAAGATCAAGAGGTGTTAAGGGGTTAAACCCGTAGACAACCTCAAAATGAGAATGGGAGGTGGTAGAATTTACTACACGATTATATGCAAACTCAACATGGGGTAGTAAATTCTCCCACACTCTAGGATTCCCCGAAATAAAACATCTCAATAGTTGACCATCAGTTTGTGGGTGGCAAGTGGTAGAAAATAAAAGCTTAGTCCCAAGCTTGCCTCACAAGGTCTTCCAAAAGTGACTCAAGAACTTGGGATCTCTATCGGACACTATAGATCTAGGGATCCCATGTAAGTGAACCACTTCTTGGAAGAAGAGGTTTGCAATGTGGCATGCATCATCCACTTTGTGGCAAGGAATAAAGTGAGCCATCTTTGAAAAACGATCCACTACCACAAAAATGGAGTCCTTTCCCTTTGATGTCTTGGGTAATCCTAAGATGAAATCCATAGATATATCTACCCAAGGCATTGAAGGGATAGGAAGAGGAGTATATAAACCATGGAGATGCATCTTAGACTTAGCTTTGCGGCAAACTATGCATTTATCACACAAACTATGAACATGTTTATGCATATGAGGCCAAAAGAAATGTTCATGCAACACATCCAAAGTTTTAGCAACCCCAAAATGTCCCATTAAACCCCCCTCATGAGCTTCTCTAACAAGAGATAATCTAATAGAGCATTGAGGAACACAAAGACGTTTTCCTTTAAAAAGAAAGCCATCTTGTATAAAAAAATCTTTGTGTCCTCCCTTAAGACACTCTTGATAGATGAGAGAAAAATCAAAGTCATCATGATAAAGTTCCTTAATGTGATCAAAGCCAAGATATTGAGAGCTTAAAATATTTAGCAAAGTGTATCTTCTAGAAAGTGCATCCGCCACAATGTTTACTTTTCCTTGCTTGTGTTTGATCACATAAGGAAATTGCTCAATGAATTCCACCCACTTAGCATGCCTCTTGTTAAGCTTGTTTTTGCTTTTCAAATATTTAAGAGATTCATGATCACTATAGTGTTGCCAAGTAAGCAAAGCCCTAACAAGTGCATATAATTCTTTATCATAAGTGGAATAATTGAGATGACTTTCCTTCAATTTCTCACTAAAAGAGGCTATGCGGTGGCCCTCTTGAAGGAGAACAGCCCCAATACCTATGCTTGAAGCATCACACTCAATCTCAAATGTCTTAGTGAAATTAGGAAGGGCCAAGATGGGAGCATTAGTCAATTTTTCTTTCAAAGTTTCAAAAGCTTTTTGTTGTGCTTCTCCCCATTGAAAGACCACATCCTTTTTCACTATGTCATTGAGTGGTGCGGCAATGGTACCAAAGTTTGGGACAAATCTTCTATAGAAAGAAGCAAGTCCATGAAAACTTCGGACCTCATTCAAAGATTTCGGTGTAGGCCAATTTTGAATGGCCATCACCTTTGTTTTGTCCACATGGACCCCTTTGCAACTCACAACAAACCCTAGGAATTCTATATGATCAAGAGCAAACATACATTTAGCAAGATTATCATACAAATGTTCCTTCCTAAGGGTTTCTAAAACTTGCCTAACATGCAACCTATGGTCATCCAAAGATAAGCTATAAATGAGAATGTCATCAAAGTAAACAACAACAAACTTACCAATGAATGGTCTAAGAACATGATGCATGAGGCGCATGAAGGTACTTGGTGCATTAGTTAGACCAAAGGGCATAACTAACCACTCATATAGACCAAAGTTGGTCTTAAAAGCTGTCTTCCATTCATCACCCAGTTTGATTCGGATTTGATTGTAGTCACTTTTAAGATCAATCTTTGAAAAGATTTTTGAACCATGTAATTCATCCAACAAATCATCTAGTCTAGGGTTGGGATGCCTATACTTAATGGTAATGTTATTGATGGCCCTACAATCCGAACACATTCGCCATGTGCCATCCTTTTTAGGCACTAAGATGATAGGCATAGCACAAGGACTCATGTTATCTTAAACCCACCCTTTCTCAATCAAAGCCTCAACTTGTTGGCGAATTTCCTTGGTTTCACTTGGATTGGTCCTATATGCTAGACGGTTTGGTAAAGAAGAGCCCGGTATCAAATCAATTTGGTGCTCAATCCCTCTCAAAGGTGGAAGTCCATTTGGAGGATCTTGAAACACATCTTGAAACTCTTCTACCAAATTTTCCAAGCAATGAGGACTATCAACAAGTGATTCTACTCTAAGAGTTCTAGGGATGGCTAAGAAAAGAGGATGATGAGCCACTATTTCCCTTTCAATTTCATGCCTAGACACAAGGAGTGTAGGCTTAGAACTTTTATCTTTTTTATCTTTTTCACTCTCCCTCTTTTTCTTCATGATAACTTGGTCCTCATGGACTTCTCTTGGAGAGAGAGATTTTAAAGTAACCTTGTGACCATGGAATTCAAAAGAAAGTTTGTTGGTAAAGCCATCATGTAAAACTTTTCTATGAAATTGCCAAGGCCTTCCCAAAAGAACATGAGTGGCTTCCATGGGCACAACATCACATAATACCTCATCTTTGTATTTTCCAATGGAGAAATGGATGAGGACTTCTTTATTTACAACTATTTCTCCTACTTCACTAAGCCATTGTAATTTGTAGGGCTTTGTATGAGAGATAGTAGGCAATCCAAGCTTATCTACTACTCTTGTACTAGCCACATTTGCACAACTACCCCCATCCACTATCAAAGAGCAAATGTTGTTTTGAATAAGACATCTTGTATGGAAAATATTTTCCCTTTGACTTTCATCAAAAGGTTGTGAAACTTGTCCAAGAAGTCTTCTCACAACTAACAAATCCCCTTCAAGTGGACATTCACTCTCTTCCTCACTAGATGCACTAGAATGCAATGAATGCTTAGGAGAATCCGAATCATGCTCACTCACTACAATGCCTTCATGCATGTACATACTTCGTTTGGAAGGGCAATTAGCAGCTATATGACCATAACCCATACATTTAAAACATTTAGTATTAGACGTTCTAGTGGGTGATTTCGGCCTAGAGGTAGATGGCTTAGTTTCCTTGGGTTTGAAAGAAGAATCTTTGGAAGGAAATTTAGAAAAAGACTTTTTGTTCCTCTAAGACTTGTTGTAGTAACCATCATTGGGAGCATTTTTGAAAGAATTTTTCTTAGCAAGTTGGGCTTCCACCTTCATTGCAAGATGAACTAAAGAACCCAATGATGAATACTCTTGTAACTCAACTATGTCTTGAATATCCTTCCTAAGACCACTCACAAACCTAGCAATCATAGCTTCTTTACTTTCTTCTAATTCAATTTTAAGCACAAGCGTCTCTAGCTCCTTATAATATTCGTCCACATTTAGCGTGCCTTGTTGAAACCATTGGAGTCTCAACATGAGGTCTTTCCTAAAATGTGGGGGCACAAATCTAGCGCGCATGTGATCCTTTAAAGAGTTCCAAGAGTCCACGGGAGGACCCTTGTGATAGATAATGTCCTTTACAACACCATGCCACCATTTCATGGCATAATCACTAAACTCTAGGGTGGCTAGCTTAAGCTTATGCTCATCTTGGATCTCATGGATCTCAAATATTTGTTCACACTTAGCCTCCCAATCTAAATATACATTAGTATCACTAGAGCCATTAAAACAAGGAAGCTTGACCGAAGGAAGCCTAGACTTTGCATCTTGATAGAAGCCATTGCCGTAGTGATGTCTTTCCCCTTTGTTATGATGTCTTTGTCCATGAAATTATGGTGGATTTCTCCTTCTCCTATGCTCTTCTTCACGGCCAAAATCATTTGAAGAGGCTCTTGTTGAAGGTCTATGTGAATGATGCTCATCATGGATTGAAGGAGATGGTCTAACTTGTTGCACCTCCATCTTTTGCAATTTCTCTTCCAAGCGTCTAATGGTTCTTTGTGCTTCATGTAATTCACCAAGGATTGAAGCTTTGGAAGGAGAATGCTGCTTGTATGATGCATCACTTGAAAATCCAGCCATTTGTAATTAAAAACAGCAAACACACAAAAACAGTAAACAAGTCAAGAAACAAAAATTAGCTAAAACAGTGAAGTAGGCAATGCAAATGCCGAAGTGAATTTGGCAAGAAAAAATAGGTCACTCTCAAAGAAATAATGTCCTTGCACCAATCTGATCTTGAGGTCTTGGAATCCTCAAATGAAAGATGTCAAAGCAAGCACACCAATCTCAAAGCCAACCACCACAAAACCAAAGAAGCAATAAAGACAAACAAGAAAAAGTATAAGCAATGAAAGGCTAGAACAAAAGGAATACTAGATGTTTGACAAACTCAAAGATTAATGAACAAAAGACAAGCAAGAAAATTAAAGAACTCAATGAGAAAGTAGGCACACAAAAGAATACTTAAAGAAAAGCACTAGAGTAGATGAAGAAAACAAAAATTAGCTACTGGAAAATTTTTTTTTATGCAAACTGTGCTTGATGTTCTCTGATTTAACTGGAATGATATAGAGCGAACTGGACTATGAAATTTAAACCACAGAAACGTCAAGATGTTAACTCAATAATGGCACTGGAATCACTCAAAAAAAGTAAGCCAATTAACTGAGATAAATTTTTCAAAATCGCTGCCAGATTACCGTATTTTTTCGGCAGAATTGTACACTTTTTGTATTTTATTTATCATTTTTTGTGTACTTTGAATTTTTTAGTAGTTCTTTTTTCTATGCTTTTATAACACTTTGAATAACACAAATCCAGAATTTCAGAATTTTCCAGTGAGTAAATCAATTGCAATAAGGAAAAACAGTAAGCACGTTTTCAGAAACAGAGGAATCCTAATAGGAATGAAAAACAGAATTATGAACTAGCAAAGACATAATGGAAAATGATGTATAGGAACTTGTATAGGTCTAGAATACAAGCATGAACTCAAACTTAAAACAGAAAATGCACAAAGGATCAATATCAAATTCAGAAAATTATATGACACTAAAGCAAGAAACAACAAAAGCAATAAAAGTACTACAAGAAGTGATGACAATTATTGAAAAACAAGACTAAGACAAAACTTGTATGGATTCAAAAAGGAAAATACTCAAACATATGATAGGCAAAAGAATTAAAACAGCAAGTAAACTCAAATAAGCCTAAAAAACAAAACTGAAAATTGCAAGAAATTAAAAAAGCTATTGAAATAAAGTGCTACACAACTCAAAAATTAAACAAGAACACACCTAAACTCATGATACCACATGATCTGATTCCACTAGCACAATTAGAATGATTCTTGACATTCTTAGGAATCATCTTGAGTTGGTTATGAGATAGGCACTTTATCATAGAATTGGATCAAGGTTCTATGAACAAGAACTCACCAAAACTAGTGCCAAAACACAAACTCATATGGAAGTTCCAATTATTGTCAAATTGAACCGATTAAATTGAGAGAAAACACAATTGCACCAAACAGAATTAGCTTAGAATTGAAATGAATCGAACATAAAGGCTAGAAATGAAGAAGAACAACAATGAACAGCAAAGAAGCCAAGGAACCGAACCAAAAACACATAAGAATTGAAAACTGCCGAACAGAATTTCAAGAACAACAAGCTAAACATGAACAATTGAAAAAGAAGGAAGGAAAGAGAAGAGAAAGCTCATGAATATGGATGTATGGTTGGATGATCACGCCACTAGAAGGATGGAGACTCCTAGATGAGTGTGCAAGCCGCCACTTGAGGTAACCATGGAACCATCAAGATAAGACTAGTGAAGAAGGCACAAAGCTCTCCAATGCTCTCTCAAAAATTGAGTATAGTTTCTTTAATTTAAATTCAAATCTCCAATGTACAAGGGCAGCACCTATATTTATAGCCTAGAGGTGCTGAAAATCAAACTAAAAGAATTCAAAATTCCCTCCTAAAAGCTACTAGAGCCGGCGCCTAAACCAAGACATGAGGAAGGTGTGATCTTTTCTCTCACTTTGGCACCTCCTTATTTACTCCTACACCTATCTACTAACGCACCCCCCCTCCTAAGAGTTTTAACTAAAGACTAAAAGATGCTTTAACAATAGAGGTTTCTAATGTTTCCCTCTAAGCACCTTCAACTAAAGAAATTACAAAAAGAGTAAATAAACGTCCCCTAGCTCCTAAACTTTGAACATGCTTCTTGTAAGCCTTTGAGGTGGGCTTTGACCTCCATGGGCGTCCTCCATTTGAACCTCTACCTCTGCTTGATCTTGGTGATTGGCCTCCATGTCCACTTGAGCTTGATCTCCATCAGTTTGGAGTAAGGAAGAAGATGATGAAACAGTGAAGTGGCGCGTAGTGTTTAAAAGTTGAAGAATCCTGAACGTTGCGAGAAGCGCAAGCGACGCAGAATTATGGTCGTTGATACGTCCACGTGTCGAGCGATCGAAGGGGGTTGGTGAAGTGTCAAATCGATGAACAGAATGAGCGCCAACGCGCAAGGCCACGTAGGTCGTCGGAAATTTAACTGTATAGCCTTTTCGCTGAACAAGTCGCAGCTCAAGACTGGGGGGCTTGTGTACCGACCAGGTCATCGGTTGTGATGACGTGCCTGGCACGTGACCATGTGGGGCGTGCTCAGCAGAACACGTGTTCAAGTGAGAAACGAATGGTTCAGGAGTGAGCATAGTCGCCGATTCATGGAACTGGCGTTCTATAATGAACGTGGCCGGTTGTCGCCGGATTTGTGTGTCATCGACATGTTAGATAATGGGAGATCAGGTGGTCTGACATCGCCGCGAGGAGCACATCGCCGGATCTCCCAGTAAACTCAGTTGAAGCTGCTGGAGGCTCAGAAGGGTAAGTTCAAGCGTATAATTTCAGTAAGATGATTGTTGTGCCAACATAGGGCGTGAAGGTCGTGTGGGTTGAAGGGAACAACTTGCCCATCAGCGACAGGATTCCCAGAGTGGACATTCGTTGATGGCAAGGTTTCCTCAGCTAGAACATGCATGGCGCAGCGTTGAGGAAGGTGCCACTAGCGACGAGCGATATCACAGAGATGGCGCACTTTGTTGCACCCGATACTCGCCTTGTCAGGTGGTGTTCTAGGGCATATTGCGTGCTAGCTTGCTCCTCGAGTAGAGGACTTAGCCGCGCGGCTGGTTACTACACAGAAATAACGTTCAAGTTGCCCCAACCCGGATGACGACACGTGTAGGGTTGGATGCTACCTGTTACTCCAACCCAGATGATAACACGTGTAGGGTTGGATGCAATAGAGAAATGACGCTCGGGTTATCCTAGCTCATATGATGACACGTGTAGGGCTGGGTACTACCTGCGACCCCAGCCCAGATGGTGACACATGCAGGGTTGGATGCGAGCCACGCATCCAAAGCGTAACTGCCTGGAGAGAGAAAAAACCTAGCTATAAAGGTAAACATAACAGAATTTGCAGAGGTACGTTTTTCATTACGGCTCATTGCTAGGGTTGTGTGTACTTTAGTATGGTTCTACAGAGTATATTTTCTCTCAGTTTTTGGGTGTTCGTGTCACTGACTTGAGCGTCGGAGCGCCACCGGCCGCAGAGGCGCCACCTTGTGTTTTTCAGGTTCTCAGAGAGGCTATTTGTGGTGTGGACTTGAAGGGCACGTGGTGTCAAGCTGGTGAGGAGGATCGTGACGAGGCAACGCTCTTGTGCTAGGTCAACCGGCAGGATCATATACTAAGCAGCTTTGGTCTAAAATGGCAGTTTTAGCCACAGCTGTCGTTTTACACTCGTTTTAATTTTAAATTGCCACCACATTTTGACGGACATCGTTTGGTAGTAAAAGTGATGTGTATTTAGTGTCATAAATGGGCTTTTTCGCACTAATGACAAATGGGTAAGCGTACATATTTGCCCCCAACCTCTTGCGCCATGTCTTAAGATGAAAAAATAAGTTTTTTTCAATGTCTAAAGGGTGTGAAAGTGCCACAAGGACATTCCTCAAAAGTAAAGAGCCTAGTATCAATCCAAGATTTGAAGCTAATTGGGTCGAAGTCTCATGATTGCAACGTCTTGATGCAACAACAGTTGTTGCCGATAACTATTCGCGGAATCTTACCAAAAAATGTTAGACATACCATTGTTAGAATTATAGGGCTAAAACAACAGGGGAGTGAATTGTTTTTGAAAGATTTTCGCAAGTATTGAAGGTAGAGTGAAAGACTATGAAGAATTAATTAATGGAAAATTTGTCCAGCCAAATACAAAACTATTTTTAAGCTTGATGCATAAAATCAACCGGTTGTTTTTACAAAACAGACAGTTATTTTTATCAGCAGTTTATAAAAACAGATTTAAAGCAATTTAAAGAGTGTAAGGATAAAGAGATTCACATAGAATGTTTATACTAGTTCACTTAACACTTGAGCTACATCTAGTCCTCATAAACCACTGAGAATTTACTATGTAATCAACACTAGATTACAAGCTACACACACCAAGAGTGATGATTTTGAACCCCTCAAGAACACACACCACTCCTTGGCAAAAACCACCCCAAAAATGTTGATCTTGATCCCCTCAAGAACACACAACACTTCTTGGCAACACCAGTACAAAAATACAATTATTAAGAAGGAAGGGAATAGAATACACCTTGGTAAATCCAAGATCAAAGATCAGAATACAAGACCCAATCCTATTCCACACTTGAGATGATCCAAAAGCTCTTTGAAAATTGTTTTTGATTGATCTCTTTTTCTTAGTTAATGCATAGGAGCATAAAACCACATTTTTATCTTTCAATCAAATGGTTAAAATAGTTACAACAGAAGCCCAAAAGCAGTTGGAATCATTTAAAACAAAAAAACCACTTAACATAATTCTGTTAAGGTTTTCAGCAAAACAATCGGTTGATTTTTTGAAATAACCGATTGATTTTTATTTGACACCATTAAAATCCACTAAGTGTCAAATAACCTGTTGTTTTGAATTTTCAACCTGTTAAAATTTGTTTGATAGCAAAGGCAAAGAAAAAGCTTTTCCAAATCATTTTAAAATCCACTAAGTGTCAAACAACCTGTTGATTCGAAATGTCAACCTGTTCAAATTTCACTTCCTTTTAGAAAACCCACCTTTTCAAAATGTTAAAGATTCAATTGAGCTTGGATCATCTTAAGGAGTAAATTAACAAGTTTCAAACAACTAGACACTTACACAACAACATCAAGGTCTTCAAGCTTTCCACTTGGATTTGTAGACATCAAAGCATTTTGTTCAACAACCATAACCAGTTTGTGCTCATTATTCTCTTCCATTTGTTGTAAAGTCATTGATCCAATAAAGTTAGATGAACTTGAAGATGAAATTGTTGTTATCTTGTGTGAATTGGAGATGTTTTTCCCTCCATCCCTTTTTGACATCATGGTTCATCTAGTTGTGCATCTGGTAAGAGAGGTTAGATTGTGTGGACTAGTGTACTTAAGATGGATGTTTCTTGTTAACGGTATATGAAAATTTTGAAAGAGTATGTCAAAAATCATTATCGTCTAAAAGCCTCAATGATTAAAAGGTACATAGCTGAAGAAAGTATTGAATTTTGTTCAGAGTACATGTCAAAAGCGAATCCAATAGGTATTCCAGCCAACTCATGGCACCACAAACGTTCTATGAGCAAATGTTTACGTGGTGTACATATGGTGAGAAAATCTTAATCAAAAGTCTTGCAAGCACATTTTTATATATTGAATAACACTAATGAGGTTATACCTTACATATATGCTAATAAAGCCATTTTGAAGGCAAATAACCCAAGACAACCAGAGATATGGGTCTTGATGGAACATAATAGAACTTTCATTCCTTGGTTTAAAGATGAGGTTTTAAAGGATTCAACGGCAATAGAGAACTTGACTTGGTTAGCTGCTGGATTGAAGTTTGATGTTATTTCTTGTACATGTTACGAAGTGAACAATTGTATATTTTACATGAAGTCTATGGATGAGAATAGTACAATTCAAAAATTGTGGTGTTACTCTTGAAGCTGAGTCAATGCAGTTTTCCACTTCGAAACATACAAATCCTGTAGTTGAATCAATGGCATATATTGGTATTATAGAAGAGATATGGGAGGTTGACTATACTAAGTTTTTTGTTCCAGTTTTCAAGTGTAAATGGGTTGACAATAAGAGTGGGCTAAAAATTGATGAATCAGGATTCACATTAGTGGACTTTCGAAAGATAGGTTATCGGGATGAGCCATGGTTCAACAAACATCTCAGGTTTTCTAGGTCAAAGATCCTACGTCAGAACATTGGTATGTTGTTTTACATGGGAAAAACAAGGGGAGACTATAATGAATAAATATGACGATGTAGTTGATGATGTACATTCAACCCGTAAAGACTGTAGTGATAAAAAAAATTTACATAAATATTACATGAAATTTGAATTGATATAATCTTTAGATTATAAGAATTCATAATAAATTAACAAATTATAATTTATAATTACTAAAATCTATAATTAGTTAATATTATGATTTCATTCAATAATTAATAAATACTATTATTCTTACAAGGTCGGGTTTCTCCTAAAATTACTCATTTTGTCTTCTACTTCCGGTCTTCATGGCCTCGAAGTGCGGTAGTCTCTGATTGGTTCTTCCTTTCGCCGAATGAGTGGGGGGAACCTGCAAAGGCACCTCGATGATCAAGTTAGTCCGAGTACAATGTGCAAGTGAGTCGAGAGAGAAAAATTACCTTTGACGTTGAGTCTCCTCTAGTATTTATACATTTTGGATGGGTCCCAGCTATCGTGGGCCCAAAAGAGGGCCAATCGTGCCTTAATCACGTTTTACCACTAAGTTGGCTTAATTACGGTTAAATGTGGATTTATGAGTTATGTTTGGATTAAGAGAGTCATTCGGTCTTTTCAGCCATTCAGCCATGTCGACCTTTTCGGCTACCAGACAATACAACTATAACTAGTATGGCTAGGGATAGTAACTATATATTTAAATAAAGGGTTAAATATGTTTTTCGTTTCTTAACTTTCATGCGAAATTGATATTTGTCTTTAATCCAAACTTTAGACCTCTTGAGTACTTATAAGAACATGGATGAAAACCAATTTCTTGTTATACTACGGGACGAAAAACATATTTAATTCTTAAATTAATAAATTCTATAACAATTTATTTTAATTTATTTTCATTAACCAATAATCTATTTAAATTAACGAATACTATTTAAATTTATTTTAATTAACCAATAAACAATCTATTTAAATTAATCAATAATATAAACTCATTTTCAAAATCATTTAACATTTCCACTTAAATATAAAAACATTGTTTTAATTTTAAACAAATTTTACATGTTCCACTTAACCAACTACATCCATGCTGGGATTTATTAATCACCAAACAAGTCCAAATAAACCAAATACGCAGTGAATAAAAATCAACGAACATACCTGGAAGAAGGCCATATCTTGGATGGATTAACAAAGTGGGTGAGCTCCTTCCTCAAGAAATTGGAACCAACACCACCACCTACTTAGGAACACGTAACCACCAGTCATGAAGCCACCAAAGATGTGTTTAAATAATGTACAAGTACTTAAGATACTAACATAAATTTAAATTAATTAATAGTTAAAATTTTATAACTAATTAAATATTAATTTAAAAATTAATTATCAATTTTATTAATAATAATAACTATTGTTCCTGCCGGTTGACTCGATTGCCTTCGCGCGTCTACGACGATCACACGCTCAACTCTCTCTGCCTTCGTTCGTGCTTTTCTGCGATCAAACACCTGAAATTACAAAGACAAAGGGCATCGTAGAGGACGTTTGCACTCCGACGCTCAAGTCAGTACTAGGCTAGGAAACACCAAAACACTTGGCCGTAAAAAGCCTCTGTGTAATCTGTGTGTGTATTCGTGTAAATGTTGCGTACCTTATTAGGTTTGTTACTGCCCCTTATATACTTTAGGGTTTCTGTTGTTTCCGCCAACCACAATTAGGGTTACTGAGGGTGTGCCTTAGCGCCGCTATCACCCACTCTTAAGGCAATCTAGCGCGTAAAGCTCCCTTACTGGAGTGCAACCTCTGACGGGATGACCACTTGGGTACCAACTTGTGCACCTAAACTCTGGGGCCATCCCTCCTGGGAGTGCCCTAGCTGATCACGTGCCATGCATGCAGCTTACCCCTGGAACGTAACCCTCATGGGCCTTAGCACTTCCAGTGGCTCTTTACTTGTGTTACGCCCTCATGGTCCAGGCTTCTCCCTACTGATAACTGATGTGTGGTCTGGCATCCATTTCACGTGGCCCAACTCTGCTATTTGAGTCACCGATGTCCGATGTCACATCGCCCTCACTCTGTTGCCGAGGACACATCAGCACATCCTGGTGATCGACGCATGACCACTCCTCGGCAACTTCGCTCACGTGCCTTGTAAGACACTGGCCCGTGCCGCTCGTGGGACCCAGCTTACATGGCCCACCATTACTAGCGGTCAACGACGTCCGAGGACTGGTCGGTACATAAGCCCCACAATCTCGAGCTGTTAACTTGTTTAGCGAAGAGACTAAGTCCTCGCCCCTGGCGACCTATGTGGCTCTGTGTGATGGGACGTGAATAGTGCACCGAAGTGATGCTTCTTTGTGCCTGTTCTAATCTGCGCACACGTGTCTTGTGTTAGAATGGATGGCTTTAAACTAGAGGGGGGTGAATTGTTTAAAGAGGGTTTTCGCAAACTTTTAAGTCAAGAATGAAATTATCTCAAGAAACAATTGATAAGGAATCTAGTTTGCCAAATCACAAAGCTAAAAGCACAGCACCAGAAAAACAATTGGTTGTTTTGCAGAAACAATCGGTTGTTTATACCAGTACACAAATATCAAAACTGAATTTAAAGAGTTAAGGGAGAGAGAAAATGCACACAGAGATTTATACTGGTTCACTCTAAACCCATAGCTACATCTAGTCTTCTCAGAAACCAGTGAGGAATTCCACTAAGCAATCAAACCTAGATAACTTACAACACAACCAAGAAAGTGACCTTGATCCCTTCAAGACACACACTTTTCTTGGCCAACACACCAACACTAAGAATGTTGATCTTGATCCCCTCAAGAACACACAACACTTCTCAGCAAACACATAGAAGAAACTTGTTCAACAGATACAAGGATTACACTTGTTACAAAAGCAAATCTGAAATCAATACAAGCAGAAATTCTATCTCACACTCTTTGATCAATCTCAATCTCTACGCAATCTCAACTCTTTGAAAAAAAAAACAGAATCTTGTTCTTGTTAAAACTTCAAAACTGTTTTACTGTTTTATATCAAAGATTGTTGTTTGTTATCAAATCTTAACAAACTATCAATTGCCTTTAAAGATTGATCAAAGCATTAAAGACTGGAGCGTAATCAGTTAGAATCATTTAAAGCTCAGTCAAAACAAAAACCTTTTTTCTGTTATGGTACCAAAACAAACAATCGGTTGTTTCTTCGAATCAATCAGTTGTTTTGGTTTTAATAGCTCAACCATTTGAAAAACAGTTTTCAATATTTTCTCAAAACACCTAAGTATAAAACAATCGGTTGTTTCAACAAAACAATCGGTTATTTTTCACTTAGTTTGAAAAACACTTTTCTTTTAAAAAGATTGAGAATGCCTATGCTTTGGATTCAATCAAGAGTGGATTACAAAAGAATCTACCCTAGATCCTATCTAAGACAGCTCAGCAACAGCAAGCACAACCTAGTCTTCAACATCCTTCAAAGGGTTTGGATTCTTCAAAGCTTGAACACCATTAGGTTCAACAATCTCCCCCTATTTGATGAAGACAAAACCTTGATGCTTGTGTTGTTCCTGATTGAATCTGAAGTAGTTCCTGCAAAGCACAGTTTTAAGCAAAAAAACAAAACTTCTGATATTTTGTTAGCACATAAACAAATATAGAGGTTCAGAACATAATATCAAAGTAAAGATCAAATAACAAACAAATATAGGAGCAAAAACCTATAAGGTTTCACTCATCCAAACTGTTTTGTAGAAAATAAAAACTGAAATCAAACACAACATATATCTCCCCCTATTTGTCTTCATAAATAGACAAAGAGAAGAGATAAAACAAGATAATTGTTTTGAATACATCAGAATTAAACAGCAAAAGCAGCAAAAATAAAACTGATACAACCATAAAAAAAACAATCGGTTGTTTCAATACATTAACCGGTTGTTTTTCTTCATTCATCATCATCAGCATATTGAAGATCAAAGATTTGGTTCTGTACAGCCTCGATCTGTTCATCTAGAGTCATGAAGCGTGCATCCATGCTGTCAAACCTGTTATCAATCCTTTGGAAATTGCTGACACAGAGATCATGGAGATTCCTTTGATTCTCCGCAAAGCTATCAAGCCTATTCATCATGAGTTCTTCAAAAGAAGACATGGATTGCATTCTTTCTTCTTGATTTCCAGCACCAGCAGTAGGTCCAACATCTTGATGTGCTTCAGGTAGATCTTCATGTTGAAAATCCATATCAGCAGGTTCATCTTGTTCATGATCAGCAGTAGCACTAGATGAGGCACCAAAGTCACCATCTTTGCTAATCCATTTGCCACCTATTTTGGTAAAACCCATTTTGCTGAGTGATCCATTGTTCAACTCTTGAGTTGACTTGACCAACTCAGATGTTTCATCCTCTAGGTTCACTTCAAAATAGAGTAGAAATTTAGATACCAAAACAACATATGGATAGTGATAGTCACTTAACCTCATTGCCTTTTGCATGTGCTCTTTGATGATGTGGATCCAATTAATTTTGATCTTCTTCATAATGCAGAAGATGTACACCAGATCCTCTTCAGTAAGAACAAAATGATTGCTCCCCCTTGGAGTTAGAATCCAAGTCACAATGAGTGCTAGCAACCTTTCATCAAGCTTTAAGCCTCCAACCGAGCAAGTCCTAACTTGTGCATGTTGGCTCTTCAAGCAACTCTTGTAGTATTGGATTTTGTAGAAATCCTCCACTACTCCAAGGTTTCCCTTGTTAATCCTGAGGCCTGAGTACTTTAAACCAGCAACAGCAGCCCACACCTCATGTGTAATCTCCATATCCACACCTTTTACATGAGAAACTAGGTTGTTTCCCTCAAACTTGAGATTTGTGTAGAAAACCCTTTTTAAATCTGGGTAGATGTTTCCCTTCATCTCCAGGAACTTTCTGAGAGATTGATCTTTGAGCAGCCTCCTTACATTATCCAGCTTTTGGTTTTTTAGCCAATCAAAGCACACAACCTTGGGGTTGTTTATCACTTTGGTGCTAATTTCAAACCTGTATCTCTCAATTAGATCATTGTCTCTAGAAAACCATCCTTCTAGCCTTCCTCCAGACCTTACAGCTCTGGTTTTGACTCTCTTTGAGGTGGGAGGAGTTGAGTCCATGATGGCAGAAAAGAAAACAGAGAAAAGCTCACTTACAGATTTTGCAAGAGATGTTGCAATTGGTTGTTCTTGTGGAAGATTAGCTGCAATAGTTTTTATTGCAGTAATAGAATTAAAAAGCATTCAATGACATGAGTGGGTACCAGATTTTCACAGGGAGAGGACTTGACCATGCCCTGCACAAAAAACGTCAGAAAAAAGCTGAAAATCACATGGTCTTCACATGTGATCTTTGACTAGTCATTAAGACTCTTGAATTTCCAAGATTTTGGAATATATTCCTTTATGATTGTTTGTAACTTCTCTCTGAACGTGATCAACTTTCAACACAGGTTCATTGACAAAGGATTCTCTCTTTAAATTGATTTGCAACGGATAGAAATTCAAAATAGAAATTAAATTGATTTCTTCACAATGTTGTTAGGCTCAAAACAATCGGTTGTTTCGAAGAAACAATCGGTTGTTTTTCTGCAGCAGTTAAAACTGATTTTGAATTTTAACCAAGAGCAGAAAGAGTTCAAAGCAGATGAAGTTAAGAATTTTAAAGAAGATATTTAAACATGAAAAAGAACTTTAAAACAGAAATTAAGAACAGGGAAAAGGAAGGTCTTATCCTTTATGTTGTTCTTTTAATGAGCCATGTGCTTTGTGACCAAGAAGCCTCTTTTAACCGTTGAGGGCATTTGGATAGATGCAGAACATTGATTCAACTTCAATGTTGGTCTTTTTCTTCCAAGAACTTGATCAGATGACTCAGTCCTTCACACTTCTTTAAATTTCCTGCACAAGCATGAGTTCAAGCAACAAGATTTGGTCCCTTCACAAATGTGGGTCCAATAGGTTTCTTTTTCTCATTTGGAACCTCACATCCTTTAGGAATCCATTTCATGTAGCCTCTAGGAATAGAGAACTTTCTTATTTTTGCAGAATCTAACCGAATGGCCCTTCTTCATGCAATAAAAGCATGTAACAACCGATTGTTTCGATTTAACAATCGGTTGTTTTACTGGCATTCTTAAAAAAAAAATTGAAAACTTATCTTGTTGGTTCTGTGGATAGAAACCTAAACCAGCCTTTCCAAAAACACAGCTTTGAGATGCCAAGACATTCTCAATTAGATTTCCCTTTTGAAAGCTTGTCCACAGTGTCAACAAGATAATGAACCTTTTTCTCAAGATTTTCACAAGTTTTGCAAATGAGAGTGTCACACTAGCAAGAGGTTTTTTTGAAATGATTTTCCAGGTTCTTGAAATCATCTTCTGATTTTTCAATCTCATCTTCAAGTGATTTCACTCTCTTTTCCAGCCAGCTGTTAAGTTCTTTCAATCGGTTGTTTGAAAGAACCAATTGATTAACTTCATCGTGAGTTTCTTGAAAAGCTTCAAGCAATTCACTATAATTTTGTTCACTTAAGGAAGCACATGAACTTACCTCACTTGAGCTACATGATTCATCATCTTCTTCAGCAATCAAACAGATGTTTGCTTTCTCATCTTCACTTGATGAAGAACTTGATGATGATACTTCATTTTCATCCCAAGCTATGTAGGCTCTCTTTGTCTTGTTCTTCTTTTCCTTGTTGCTAGACTTCTTCTCCTTGCTTTTGTTTGGGCAATCTGCCTTTATGTGACCTTGCTCACCACAACCAAAATAAGTATAGTTATTTGAATTAAGATCATTAGATTTCTTGTTTCCATACCTATCTTTGTTGTTGTCCTTGTTGCGGTTCCTCTTCAAGAATTTGCTAAACTTTCTTCATAGCAAGCTAAGGTTTTCCTCATCACTATCATCACTGGATTCTTGTTTGCCTTTGTGCTTGGAAGCTTTTAAGGCTATGCTCCTTACGTGCTTGTCTTCGCTTTCTTGAACATTGAGTCGATTCATCTCTAACTCATGTTCCCTAAGCTTGCCAAACAAAGAAGCCATACTCAAGGATGTTAGATCTTTAGATTTGGAAATAGCAGTTACCTTGGGTTGCCATGGTCTATCAAGACATTTCAAGATCTTGATGTTTAGCTCTTCCTTTTCAAAGGTCTTGTCAAGGCTCATGAGATGATTGATGATGTGTGTGAATCTTTTCTGCACCTAAGCAATTGTTTCACCTTTGAGCATTCTAAACATCTCATACTCTTGGATTAGAGTATGCTTCCTAGCTCTCTTTACCTCATTTGTACCTTCATGAGTTACTTCCAAGGTGTCACATATTTCTTTTGATGATTTGCATTGAGAGACCCTGAAAAACTCATCAGAATTTAAAGCAGAGGTTATTATATTTTTGGCAATGCAATCGAATTTGGCCTTCTTGCTTTCTGAATCAGTCCATTGAGACCAAGGCTTTTCAATGAATGATCCATCTTTTTCAAACTCTGGGACAAAAGGACCATTTTCAATTGCATCCCAAATTCCTTTGTCAAGTGATTCCATAAAGATTTTCATTCTAACTTTCCAAAGTTGGTAGTTCAAACCACAAAACAAAGGTGGTCTGTTGATTGAAGCACCTTCCCCAAAAGGTAGTCTATCAGCCATTTAAAAAACAGTTTTAGGATCAACTTGAATAGCTTTCAAGAACCAAGCTCTGATACCAATTGTTAGAATGGATGGCTTTAAACTAGAGGGGGGGTGAATTGTTTAAAGAGGGTTTTCGCAAACTTTTAAGTCAAGAATGAAATTATCTCAAGAAACAATTGATAAGGAATCCAGTTTGCCAAATCACAAAGCTAAAAGAACAGCACCAGAAAAACAATCGGTTGTTTATACCAGTACACAAATATCAAATTTGAATTTAAAGAGTTAAGGGAGAGAGAAAATGCACACAGAGATTTATACTGGTTCACTCTAAACCCAGAGCTACATCCAGTCTTCTCATAAACCACTGAGGAATTCAACTAAGCAATTAAACCTAGATCACTTACAACTCAACCAAGAAAGTGACCTTGATCCCCTCAAGACACACACTTCTCTTGGCCAACACACCAACACTAAGAATGCTGATCTTGATCCCCTCAAGAACACAAAACACTTCTCAACAAACACACAAAAGAAACTTGTTCAACAGATACAAGGATTACACTTGTTACAAAAGCAAATCTGAAATCAATACAAGCAGAAATTCTATCTCACACTCTTTGATCAATCTCAATCTCTACGCAATCTCAACTCTTTGAAAAAAAAAACAGAATCTTGTTCTTGTTAAAACTTCAAAACTGTTTTACTGTTTTATATCAAAGATTGTTGTTTGTTATCAAATCTTAACAAACTATCAATTGCCTTTCAAGATTGATCAAAGCATTAAAGACTGGAGCGTAATCAGTTAGAATCATTTAAAGCTCAGTCAAAACAAAAACCTTTTTTCTGTTATGGTACCAAAACAAACAATCGGTTGTTTCTTCGAATCAATCAGTTGTTTTGGTTTTAATAGCTCAACCATTTGAAAAACAGTTTTCAATATTTTCTCAAAACACCTAAGTATAAAACAATCGGTTGTTTCGACAAAACAATCGGTTGTTTTTCACTTAGTTTGAAAAACACTTTTCTTTTAAAAAGATTGAGAATGCCTATGCTTTGGATTCAATCAAGAGTGGATTACAAAAGAATCTACCCCAGATCCTATCTAAGACAGCTCAGCAACAGCAAGCACAACCTAGCCTTCAACATCCTTCAAAGGGTTTGGATTCTTTAAAGCTTGAACACCACTAGGTTCAACATCTTGATCAACGGTCAGGACTTAACGGCGCTTGTGGTTCTTTGTTTACGTTAAGTTTCTGAAAACGCGCGCTTCAATCACTGTTCCATCACTAGCACAAAATGTATAAACAACGACTACTTATTTAATGCGGTTTTAGGGTTAGCCGCTGTCATTCAAAACGCGGTGGCATTTTGAAATTAATTTCATTTACGAATGCGGCTATTTGTAAAATCAAAGCGCAACATTTAATTCTCCAAAACTTTGAAACTGTCCTCATCATTTCTGCGCTTTTCGTAACCTACTTGCACCCTTTCTCTTCTCGCGAAGAGTTCTTCCAGTGTTCGTTCCCACCAGCGTTTTACCCTTGCGTTACCAGTGGGCCACACGCCTTCAAACCTCCCTGATTCTGTTCAAGAATGTCTTCTCGTGCTACTCCCCCCAGGGTCAACCCCAAGGACCTGTATACTTGGGCTTTGAGCGAGCTTCTTGACGAATGCTCATGCTTACTCTCCACCAGGGCCATAAGGGAACACAAAGGGGATTCATGCTCCTATAATCACCGTGCCTTCGCGAGGAGGCACGACGACGACATTGCTGTGCTCCCTTACACTCTAGGGGAGCCAGTATGTGGAGACGAACGGGCCAACGACGGGGTCCCCTTCTTTTACTTCTATCAGGTGGTTTTCAAAACCATCGGCGTGCGCCTGCCCTTCTCCAGGTTTGAGAAGGAACTGCTAACGGAGATCAATGCCGCTCCGGCCCAGTTATATCCCAACAGCTGGGCTTTTGTCCAGGCCTTTGACATCCTTTTCGGGTTTTTGGGTTGTGCACTCTCGGTTGACATCTTTCTTCACTTCTTTGAGGTGAAGAGGCAAAGGAACAACCTCTGGGTAACTCTCAGTAACGTTCCTGGAAGTGTTCTCCTGACCCCCTTCCAAAACTCATTCACTGGGTGGAAAGGCCGGTTCTTCAAGATCTGCTGCTCTGACCTCGTTCCCTCCGCCCTGGACGGTTTTCCACTGTACTGGGTGAGGGAGACGAGGGCCCTCAAATCCAAACCCTTCAAGAAGCTAGCCCCAAACGACCAGGTGGTTTGCCGGATTCTTACTGAGGCGGGAGGTTTTGACTCCTCCACCTTAATCAGTTTGGAGTTCAACGCTGAAACTCTCGAAAAGTATATAGGTATGAGTCACTGCCCTAGAAACTTCCGCCTTTATCGTTCTCTATCTGGGTGTGTTTTGTTTCATGGTGTCTCTGACACATTCATCTTCCTTGGTGCAGGTTCGAAAATAAACCAAGAGCGGAGGACACGACTTACCCGAGCTCTGCGGGCTGAGAGCGGGGCTTTGCCTTCCTCCCGTGCTGACTCCAATGGCCACTGAGAAGTTGTTCGTTTGTGTTTTTGTATGAGTTGTAATGTTTGCCCTATTCGCATTACTCCCATTTGTATCGAACACTGCTTGTAACATCAACTTTACTATACCATACTTGGTTTTCGTAACGCCGCTTTACCTTTGCATACATCTCATATATTGTGCGTTTTTCCTCCGTCATGTTTTTTAGCGGCGCCTGCACCTAGGCGACACCTTTCTTCTCGGCGACGCCTTTATTCTTGGCGACACCTTCTTTCTTGGCGACGTCTTCTTTCTTGGCGACGCCTTCCTTCTTGGCGACGCCTTTTTCTTGACGACGCCCTTTTTACTAGCGACGCCTCACGCTACTTCAAACGGAGAAAGATAAAGACTGAGAACCAAGGCACGGTTTTTTCTCAAACTTGTTTTTTTCTTTTATTTGGGTGACCTCATTAAAAAACCCCGGAAAGGGAAAAAGAGCGTCCTCTTTAACAAGACTGTTACATAGCTGCTTTACATAAGTCAACTAAAATAAAACTTCAGGTTGGCTGCATTCCAACTGCGCGGGATGGGACCTCCTTCCAAGGTCTCTAGGCTGTACGAACCATTGCCCTTAGCCTCAGTAACTCTGAAGGGTCCGGTCCACTTGGGAGACAGCTTATTCTCCAGCTAGTATGGGTGGGCTTTCCTCATAACTAGGTCGCCAATCTGAAACTGTCGCGACTTTACCTTATAGCTATATTGCCGCTCTACTCTTCTCTTCACCGCTTCAGCTTTTATTCTGGCTTCTTCCCTGGCTTCGTCTAGTAGATCCAGGTTTACCCGCCTTTCTTCGTTGGATTCCTCCACCACAAAGTTTTGAAAACGTGGTGAGCTTTCATGTATCTCTACCGGGATCATCGCGTCCGACCCATACACCAAACTGAAAGGCGTCTCCATGGTAGAAGATTGGGGCGTGGTGTGGTATGCCCATACGATCCTTGGAACTTCCTCCGC
This sequence comes from Phaseolus vulgaris, assembly GCF_000499845.2. Taxonomy (NCBI): domain Eukaryota; kingdom Viridiplantae; phylum Streptophyta; class Magnoliopsida; order Fabales; family Fabaceae; genus Phaseolus; species Phaseolus vulgaris. The sequence goes on along the minus strand of NC_023755.2, from coordinate 15,639,533 downwards.
CCACGCCCCTTTGGCCTTCTCTAACCTTCTCTTTAACCCCCTCAGCAAAACTCTGTTTGCTGACTCCACTTGCCCGTTGGTCTGGGGGTGTTCGACTGATGCGAACACTTGCTTGATACCTATCTCAGCGCACATATTTCTCAACTGCTGACTGGCAAACTGGGTCCCGTTATCGGATATCAAGCGCCTAGGTACGCCAAAGCGACACACAATGTTCTTCCACACAAAGTGCTGTACCTTGTGCGCAGTGATCTGTGCCACGGGCTCTGCCTCTATCCACTTGGTGAAGTGCTCGATGGCAACGATCAAATACTTCATCTGCCTTATCGCCAGCGGGAACGGGCCCAGGATATCGATTCCCCATGTATGAAAAGGCCACGGGCTATATATGGATCGCAGTTCTTCCGGCGGCGCCTTATGCCAGTCAGCGTGCTTTTGGCATTGCCTGCAGCGCTGGGCGTGTCGCGCGCAATCCTCTTTTACTGTTGGCCAGAAGAACCCTGCGCGTATCACCTTGGAGGCTAAGGACCTTCCCCCTACGTGGCTCCCGCAAATGCCTTCGTGGAGCTCCGCCATTATCCTGGTACACTCGTCGCCACTTACACACGTTAGGATAGGGTGAGTGAAACCGTGCCTGAACAACACTCCATCCACCAGAGTATATCTTGCGGCACTTCTCTTGACCTTCTTACCCTCTTCCGGCTCCACTGGGAGAGCCCCATCCGCCAAGTACCGTTTGTATGGCGTCATCCAGGTGTCTCCCTCGGCTAGGACACATACCTGCATTTGCCTTCCCTCTTCAGGCATAACCGCGTACGTGCTGATGCGGGGCGTCTTCAGCGTATCTTGGGTCAGAGAGCGATGATTCCTTGGACTCTCTCTTGATGTACAGATCTGGAGGACATCCACCCTGTTATCTTCCACGAATTTACGCGGAGCTTTGAGAGTCTCTTGGATCACTGTCCTCTGCCTACCCCCCTTGCCTGAGCTGGCCAGCTTGGCAAGCAGGTCGGCTCTGGCATTCTGCTCCCTTGGGACATGTATCAGCTCAAGAGCGTTAAATGCTCCCTTCAACAGTTGGACGTATTTTATATACGCCGCCATCTGTGGGTCCTTCGCCTGGAACTCACCCGACACCTGCCCCGTAATCAGCTGGGAATCGCTTTTCACCAGGAGGTTTTGCGCGCCCATCTCCTTGGCCAAGAGCATTCCTGCTATCAGGGCTTCGTATTCCGCCTGATTATTACTTGCCTTAAAGGCGAAGCGCAGAGCTTGCTCAATCAGTACGCCGTTGGGTCCCTCCAAGACTATTTCCGCACCACTCCCTTGTTGGTTGGAAGAGCCATCAACCGAGAACAACCACTGTGAGCCCACTTCCACCTCTTGCTCACCTCCGGGCGAGAGTTCCGCTATAAAATCTGCATACACTTGCCCTTTGATGGATCCTCTAGGCTCATAATGAATGTCGAATTCTGACAGCTCCACCGCCCAGCGCACCATTCTTCCCGCCACGTCAGGCTTCTGCAGCACCTTCTGTATAGGGAGGTTTGTCATCACTACCACCGTAAAGCTGTGGAAGTAATGATGGAGCCTCCTGGCTGAAAACACAACTGCTAACGCTGTCTTCTCCAGCGCCTGGTATCTCGTCTCAGCGCCTTGTAATGCCTTGCTCACGAAATTGATGGGCTTTTGACTCTGATCCTGCTCCTGGACTAAAACAGAGCTGAAAGCCCGCTCCGTTACCGTAAAATATAGCCGGAGGGGCACACCTGTTACCGGTTTGCAGAGGACCGGTGGCGTCGCCAGGTACTCCTTTAACTTAATGAAAGCCGCTTCGCATTCGTCAGTCCATGCAAAGCGACTATTTCTCTTGAGGCACTGGAAATATAGGTGCCCCTTCTCTCCCCCGGAGGAAACAAACCTTGAGAGTGCCGCCATCCGCCCTGTCAGCTGCTGCACTTCCTTTACCGACGTTGGGCTTCGCATGGCGATAATCGCTGCGCACTTGTCGGGGTTCGGTTCTATCCCCCTCTCTGTGAGCATAAAACCCAAGAACTTACCGGCCTTTACCCCGAAGACACACTTTTCAGGGTTTAACTTGAGGCGGTACTTGGATATTGTGACGAACAACTCCTCTAGGTCTGCCGTGTGCTGTGCCCTATCCTGCGACGCCACCACCATGTCATCCACGTAGGCGTACACATTCCTCCCTAGCATGGGCGCCAAGACCTTGTCCATTAACCTTTGGTATGTGGCGCCCATGTTTTTCAGCCCAAAAGGCATCACCTTATAACAGTAACTGCAAGTCTCAGTCATGAATGCAGTTTTACTCTCATCTCTCGGGTGCATCTTGATCTGGTTGTACTCTGAGAATGCGTCCAGGAAGCTCAGCACCTTGCTGCCGGATGCACTATCCACCAACGCGTCGATGCTGGGCAGTGGGTACGAGTCCTTCGGGCACGCCTTATTCAAGTCCGTGAAGTCCACGCACATCCTCCACTTCCCATTCGCCTTTTTCACCAAGACGACGTTGGCCAGCCACTCGGGGTATTGAATCTCCCTGATGTGGCCAGCGCTCAACAGCTTCTGCGTTTCATCCTTCACCACTTGCTGTCTCTCTTCGTTAAACTTTCTCCTTCTTTGGCGCACGGGGAGTACCGTGGCGTCCATGCTGAGGTGATGACACAGGAAATCAGGGTCGATGCCGGGCATATCCGAGGCGGACCATGCGAAAGCATCCAGGTGGCGCGAAATCACTTCTGCCACCCCTTCCTGTTCTTCCGGGCTCAGCAAACTTCCTAACTTAAATGTTTTGCCGCCAATCTCCCTCTCCACGGCGTTAGCCGCCGGTGGTTCCCTGCTATCATCCTCGAAGGGGCGCCGCCTCTTCCACGGGCACCGCGACGCCAGGGCCTTCCTCCATGGGTGCATCTGTTTCTGGTGTCACTCTCGCGGGTACGGCCTCGTTAGGGGTCGACGCAGCGGGCGTCGCCTCAATCATCGTCGTGTCTGCACACGGTGGACGCTCATACACCATGAACACGCCTCTCTTCGTTTTCAGGCTGTTCTCATAGCATTTCCTTGTCTCCTCCTGATCTGACTTGATGACTATCACCTTGCCGCTGAGGTCCGGCAGCTTCATCTTCATATGGCGTGTGAAGGCTACTGCGTTCAACCAGTTCAACGCCGGCCTGCCCAACAAGATGTTGTAAGCGGAGCTGGCGTTCACGACCAGGTACCGGATGCTTTCGGTACGCGAGGCCTCACCGTCCGTGAACGTAGTCCTCAACTCCAGGTAGCCTCGGACTTCCACCTGGTTGTCCGCAAACCCATACAGGCACCCTGTGTAGGGCCTCAAAAGGTCAGGGGATAACCGCAACTTATTGAATGTCGACCAGAACATGACGTCTGCTGAACTTCCTTGGTGGACAAGAACTCTGTGCACCTTTCTCCCAACTGTGACAACCGAAATGACCACGGGGTCATTGTCGTGCGGCACCACGTCTCGGAGATCCCCTCTCGTGAATACGAGGTCCGACTCCCACGGCTCACCCGAGATCCTTTCTTCAATCGAGTTGACCCCCCTCGCGTATTTCTTTCGCTGGGAGGCGGTCGGTCCTCCGCCGGAAAATCCTCCAGCTATGGTATTGACCTCGCCGAGAACCGGCGTCTCGTGTGCTTGTTCTTCCGCTGGCGGCGGCAAGGTGGCGGTCGTTGCGGGTTCTGCGACATAATCCTTCAAAAACCCAGTTTTCACCAGCTCATCCAGCTGGTAACCCAACGACAGGCAGTTATCAATGTGGTGACCGAAAGCCTCGTGGAACTCACACCAAGAATCTTTCCGAGGCCCCAACACCTTATCGGACTTCGCCAGTCGCCTCAATCTCTCAGCTATGTTAGGCACGGCGATCAGGTCCTTCAATTCCACCACAAAATTGTATCTCGCCGGCCTCGTTCTTTCTCTAGCTGGGCGATCGCCTCCCGCTGGACCCCGGGGCTGGGGCTTTCTGGCCTCGTAGGGGCGTCTCCCATCTGGTTTCTTCCTTCCCGTCGTGGTCTCATTGATCCTGGCGGGTTGAGCTCGCGTCGGTCCCCTCGGGCACGAGGGTACGACGCTGGTGCGCTTCACGCACACCTCTCCCTCAGAAGCGATATGCTCTACCGCCCGACGCCGTAGTTCAGCAAAAGTCCTAGGGCGGTTGCGAATGATGGATTCCCCAAAAGGGCCGGGGCATACGCCTTTCACGAATGCGTATACAATCATAGGTTCCTCTGTCGTACCAACCTTTACTACCTGGGCCCCAAAGCGATTGATGTATTCCTTTAGGGTCTCCCCTTGATACTGTTTCACATCAAACAAATCGTAGGAGACCGGCGGCGGGGCCTTGTTTGCCAGGTATTGTTCCCTGAACAATCGTGACAGTTGTCGGAAAGAGGTGATATGACCGTCCGGTAGGCTGATGAACCAATCCATAGCCATCCCAGTCAAGGTGCTCATAAAGAGCTTGCACTTGGCAACGTCAGAGCCGCCTACTAGGACCATCTGTGTGTGAAACGCAGCGAGGTGCATCTTAGGGTCCTCCATCCCGGTGAAGATCACTTTGGGCCCCGTGAACGTGTTCGGGATCACTGCATCCAGAATCTCCTGCGAGAAGGGAGTGGAAAACTCCCTTGGCGGGGAGTGGTTCTCCATCTCGTCATGTTCACGTTGCCCCCGATTATTTCGCAGACCCCGGCGCAACTCCTCATTTACACGACGGAGCTCTTCATTCCTCTCATGCGAGGCTTCAAGATCTGCTTGCATGCGTTCCTGTTCCAGTTTCGACTCCGCCATATCCTCCTGCAGCCCCCGCATTATCTCCACGACCTGTTGCATGGACAGTTCTGCTGGGGCCGCGCGTGCCGTACCCCGTCTTGTGGTGGTCATGGTCACGGTCTCTTCAAACCTCCTTCAACGTTACTATATCTTGGTAGATCCTCTCAAGCTTGTGATGGGACTGATGTTTTATATCGTCCCCACGGTGGGCGCCAAATGTTCCGTCCGGTTGACCGGGGACGTCTTCGTGCGCAACCTCAACCGTCAGCTAGGGACTCCTTCCCACGGGTTACCTGTGGATTCCTGCAAAGGAGGACAAAGGAGCGCCCTAACGGCCATTTGCACTCCGACGCTCAAGTCAGCCAGCAAGAAACACCAAAAACTATGCACCTCCGTATCGGAGCACCGCGTATGGCACTCTGAAGATGGTAAAAAGGAAAACTGTATCTAGTGTATATTTTGTCCTTCTGGCCAAAATCCTTCCCTAGTCCCTTGTGCGTAATCTTAAGGCTCGAGCAAGCAACTAGAGTGTTTCTGGAAAATTAGCCAAAAGTTCGACCCCCGTTCCTAACATTCTCAGCGCTATTTAAACTACCCAAGCATTTAAAGCACCTTAAAGTGCTTTTAATCATAAAACGTAACGCACTTAATTACCGCGTCTAAGTAGAAAACGTAGCGCATTTAAGACGTTGAAACGCTTGGGAGCCTTTATAGTACCTTAAACACTCGAAACAGAAACTGCATTAAATGACTTTAATTACCTGGTACCTCACTAAATGGTGTTTCTATTCTGACCTGGCTGTCGTACACGTGGAGGGCCTCACAGCGCCATGACCCCATCTGGGGACGTTTCTACGTGTGAGCCCTCCTGCTAGGGAGTGCTACTGCGCAAGGGGTGACTTTTTGGGTGCCAACTCATGCCCCCAATCATATAGTCACTCACTTTGAGAGCGTATCTGCCTTCCTCTCGTACCCTGCACCTGGCTACCCTGGGCGTGACCCTCCCCTTCAGTCGTATCTGTCCCAAAGGCGTTTCTGGGGCGGCGGGGGTACTTCACGAGTCAGGCTGCCCTACACTGGTGCTATCACTATGGCCTTGAAGCCACCTTTTCCTTCTCTTTATCACTACCCTGGATTATCGGGGCCAGAGGCCTTCCCACGGCGTCGCTCCCTCCATGGTCTTTCCTACCCATGGGTATCGGGGACCGCGCTGTGACTGCCTTGACTTAATGATATTTGATCTTGGCGACGCCCTGGTTGGGCGACGCCTCCACCTAGGCGACGCCTCACCTTGGCGACGCTTCCTCTTGGCGACGCTGGTACTGGGCGTCTCTTCATCTAGGCGACGCCTTGTGTTGACTTTGACTCCTGGTGTTGACTTTGACCTTGACTTTGTCAACGCCCGGATACGGGACGGTACATTTTGCATCTCGTATTGATGGGCCTTCCTCATCACCAGATCGCCATCTCTGAACTGCCTCGGCTTTATCTTGGAGTTGTACTTGCGCTCGACCTTTCTCTTTACTGCTTCGGCCTTCACCCGCGCTTCCTCCCTGACCTCATCCAGCAGATCCAAGTTCATCCTCCTCTCTTCGTTCGAGTCTTCTGACACGAAGTTCAGAAACCTCAGCGAGCTCTCTTGGATTTCAACTGGGATCATCGCGTCGCACCCGTACACCAAGCTAAACGGGGTTTCGTGGGTTCCCGATTGCTCAGTAGTATGGTATGCCCGCACTATGCGGGGAACCTCTTCAGCCCAAGACCCCTTGGCCTTTTCCAACCTCCTCTTCAATCCTCTGAGTAGAACCCGATTAGCGGACTCCACTTGCCCATTCGTTTGCGGGTGTTCCACAGATGCAAATACTTGTTGTGTCCCAATGTCCTCGCAAAGTTTCTTCAACAGGTGGCTTGCGAACTGGGTCCCATTGTCTGATACTAGACGCTTGGGCACGCCAAAACGACACACAATATTCTTCCATACGAAACTCTGGATTTTGTGTGCGGTGATCTGGGCCATTGGTTCTGCTTCAATCCATTTCGTGAAGTATTCGATCGCCACAACCAGATACTTCATTTTTCTGACTGCCAATGGGAAGGGTCCCAGGATGTCGATTCCCCACGTGTGGAACGGCCAAGGACTGTAGATTGACTTTAACTCTTCTGGGGGTGCCTTATGCCAGTCGGCGTTCTGCTAGCATTGCTTGCAACGCTGGGCATATCTCTTGCAATCTTCCCTCATCGTGGGCCAGTAATAGCCTACTCGGATAGTCCTTGTTGCCAGTGATCGACCTCCAATGTGGCTCCCGCAAATCCCCTCATGGAGCTCAGCCATAATCCTCGTGCACTTCTCTCCGTGTGCACACACAAGAAGAGGGTGTGTAAATCCGAACCTGTACAGCTTGCCGTCAATAAGGGTAAACTTGCTGGAGCTCTTCTTTATCTTTCTGGCCTCAGTTGAGTCAACTGGAAGCACACCATCCGCTAAATAGCGTTGGTATGGCGTTATCCACGTGTCTGGTTCGTGGACAGCGCAAACTTGCATCGGTCTTACCTCTTCCGCTGGGCGCGCTCTGACCCTCTGCGTCCTCAGAGTTTCCTGCATTAGGGATCTATGACTTCTCACCGTTCTTTCCATTGATCTGCAAACATGAAGAACCTGGTGGTCTGCCACGAATGCTCGAGGCGCCTTCAAGGTTTCTTGAATGACAGTCCTCTGCCTGCCCCCCTTGCCCAAACTGGCGAGCATGGCTAGCAAGTCACCTCGGGCATTCTGTTCTCTCGGCACGTGCACCACTTCAAATGAAGCGAAAGATCTCCTTAGCTCTTGCACGTACTCCAAGTAGGTTTCCATCTGCGGGTCCTTGGCTTGGAACTCGCCAGTCACTTGTCCAGTGACCAACAGCGAATCGCTCTTGGCCGTTAGCACTTTCGCCCCCATTTCCTTCGCCAGCAGGATTCTGGCGATCAAAGCCTCGTACTCTGCTTGATTGTTGCTTGCTTTGAAAGAAAACCTCAATGATTGCTCTATCAACACTCCGTTGGGTCCTTCCAAAATGACCCCAGCCCCGCTGCCTAGCTGGTTGGACGACCCATCGACTGAGAGTACCCAGCGAAAGTCATCCTTGGCGTTCTGTGCTACTTCGGTGGACAACTCAACCACAAAATCGGCGAAGACTTGCCCCTTGATAGATCCCCGGGGTTCATATTTGATGTCGAACTCCGACAGCTCGACCGCCCACTTCACCATCCTTCCGGCCACATCGGGTTTCTTCAGAACCTTCTCGATTGGCAGATCAATCATCATCAATACCGTAAAGCTCTGGAAGTAATGGCGCAATCTCCTCGCCGAGAATACAACCGCTAATGCTGCCTTTTCTAGGGCCTGGTAGCTCACCTCTGGGCCTTGCAGCACCTTGTTAACGAAATATATGGGCCTTTGGATCTGATCCTGATCCTGCACGAGCACTGCGCTGATTGCCCTCTCAGTTATGGCAAAGTATAGCCTGAGCGGTGTTACAGCTTGGGGCTTGCACAGAACTGGAGGGCTCGCCAAATATTCCTTGAGCTTTACGAAGGCCTCCTCACACTCCTTCGTTCAGACAAACCTGTTGTTCCTTTTCAAACATTGGAAGTATGGGTGGCCCTTCTCTCCGCTTGCTGATACGAATCGGGACAGGGCGGCCATCCGCCCCGTGAGTTGCTGCACCTCCTTCACATTGGCGGGGCTCCTCATTGCCAAAATGGCGGCGCACTTCTCGGGGTTAGCCTCGATTCCCCTCTCCGACAGGAGAAACCCCAGAAATTTCCCTACTTCTACACCAAAAACACACTTTTCACGATTCAGCTTCAGCTTGTACCTGGCTATCGTGATGAACAACTCTTCCAAGTCGGCGACGTGCTTGTCTTTCTCTAGGGACGTCACGACCATGTCCTCGACGTATGCCTGCACATTCCTTCCGAGCATGGGTGCGAGCACCTTGTCCATCAGCCTTTGGTATGTGGCCCCTGCATTCTTCAACCCGAAGGGCATTACCCTGTAGCAATAGCATGACCTTTCCGTCATGAAGGCGGTCTTCTCTTCGTCCATGGGGTGCATTTTGGTTTGGTTGTACCCCGAGAAGGCATCCAGAAAACTAAGCAGCTTGCACCCCGATGCACTGTCCACCAGGGCGTCTATGCTTGGCAAAGGATAAGAATCCTTTGGACAGGCCTTGTTCAGGTCTGTAAAGTCAACACACATCCGCCATTTTCCGCTGCTCTTCTTGACCAGAACAACATTAGTGAGCCATTCTGGATATTGGATCTCCCTGATGTGGCCCGCTGCAAGGAGTTTCTGTGTCTCTTCCTTGATCGCTTGTCTCTTCTCCTCATTGGACTTTCTTCTTCTTTGGTGGATGGGCCTGACTTGGGGGTCCATTGCTAAGCGATGGCACAAGAAATCGGGGTCGATTCCCGGCATATCTGAAGCAGCCCACGCAAACGCATCCAAGTGTCTACTTATCACCTTGGCGATTTGGTCTTGCGTCTCACTATCCAGGGTTCTTCCCATATTAAACACCTTACCGCTGATCTCCTTCTCGAGCCATTCCTCTACTGGCTGAGGTTTCCTTTCGCTGGCGATCAGCGCCCTCGCGATACCGGTTTCTCTGGCGGTCTCCGAGCAGTTTCTTTCTCCCTCCAAGCTCTCGGACCTCGCCTCTACATTCCCCATCGGCACATCGCCCTCGGCGTCCACCTCTAACGCCGTATCCGAAACTCGTCGGGATTCCTGCTCCGGCTCCACGCCAGGGGGAGGCTTTGTGGTTACGTGGCACACAGACCTCTTGTTCTTAAGGCTGTTTTCGTAACACTTCTTCGCCTCCTTCTGGTCAGAGCAAATAGTGATGATCAGACCCTCCACAGACGGCAGTTTGACCTTCATATGCCTTGTCGAAGGCACAGCTCCTGTTCTGTTGATCGTTGACCTTCCCAACAGTATGTTGTACGCTAACGGGGCGTTTACAACAAGATACCTGATCTTCTCCGTTCGTGAGGCCAAACCGTCAGTGAAAGTCGTCCTCAACTCGATATACCCCCTCACCTCCACTTGGTCTCCGGCAAAACCGTACAAGCAGCCCCCATATGGTCTCAGTTGATCGGGGGACAGTTGCAACTTCTCGAAAGTCGGCCAAAACATCACATCTGCTGAACTTCCTTGGTCGACCAGCACCCGGTGGACAGTCCTTCCCGCCGTGTCAAGCGAGATCACAATAGGGTCGTTGTCGTGAGGGACCACGTCCCTAAGGTCCCCCTTGGTGAACGTGATGTCCACGTCGGGCGAGTGATCCTCAAAGATTTCCACTGACATTACTGACCTCGCGTACCTCTTGCGTTGCGACGCAGAGCAGCCCCCGCCGGAGAATCCGCCAGCTATGGTGTGGATCTCACCGTGAATGGGCACCTCGTGCTGCTGCCCTCCGCTGCCCGCCGGTTGAGATCCTGACGCTTGGTCCGCTTGCTTCTCTAGCAAGTAATCCTTCAGGAAACCACATTTGACCAGCTCGGCGAGTTGATAGAGAGGCCAAAACTCTTGTGGAACTCGCACCATGCGTCTGGCTTTGGCCCTAAAACCTTCTCCGTCGTTTTCTCAAGCACTTTGAGCCTGGTAGCAATGTTTAGGATGGTGATCAAATCGGCCAAACCCATTACAAACTCATACCTTGGGCGGCGATTAGTCTCCCTGGGCCGCCCTGGCCCTTGTTCTTATTTTTATTAGGGTCGTAAGGATGGTGCATCCTTTGATCCCTCTTTCCCGCCACCGCCTCCATTACCCTCTGCGGCTGGACCCTTGCTTGGGCGCGCGGTTTAGCTGGGGCCACGTTTCCCCTCTTCTCGGTGACCTCGCTCTCGGCGGCGATGTGAGCCACAGCACGTCGCCGGATTTCAGCAAACGTGGCGGGGTGTTGTTGTTGAAATTATTTTCTTTTTGATGAAGTTGTTGAAGGAATGTCTATAAAAAGGGTTTAAGACAATGAGTAAAGGTAAGTTTTCTTAGAACTCTACACTGATACAAATTTCATAGTTTGAATGGTCTCACTGACTTGTTCGTTGGAGTGTGATCAACAAGTGGAGCCCCCTTCGTCATAAACCATCTTCATCTCGGTTTAATACATCAAGCAAAGTCGCTTTAACCCGGAGCCCACTTACAAGTCCGACAAACGTCAGCAGGCGAAAACATTTGGCACCCACCGTGGGGCTCGATAATATTTGAACCCACCCGCATTTACGGCTGAGCAATCCAACGTGATGAGAAGCACTACACAAAGAACGAAAGGATCCAAAGGAGGCGAGGCCCCAGCCTTGCAACGAAATATTGAGGCCATGAGAGCTTTCCAAGAGAAAAATACGGAATACTGATGTGAGCAAGAGTAGATTCGGGAAGAAGCTATGGCGGACCAAGAACGCTTTTGTGAGGAAACGCGACTGAACCAGGCATGCCTAATGGCAAAGATTAAAGCTTCTTGAATAGCTATGGAAGAACATCCACAAGCTAATGAAGAGTTGCGCAGGGCCAATAAGAAGTTGTGGAGGGACATGCACTGCCATGCCAGGTGTCCCACCCAGGAAAGTTGCTCGAACTTGTCATCAAGAAACGATCCAAAGTTGTTCTCTCAACAAATCATGGAAGAGCATGTGCCACCCCATTATATCACACCCAAGATCGCTCTCTTCTCTAGTGTAAAGGACCCTGAGTATCATTTGAAGGCATTCAGGGCTCAAATGAACATTTCTGGGGTCGGATGCAGTTTGATGTAAGATGTGCATGTCACTTTCACAGGAACAACTCTTTAATGGTTTAGTGGGATCCTGTATGGACACCTCACCTCTTTCCCTCAGTTCTCTAGAGTGTTTAAGGAGCACTTTCGGCAAAAAAGGTCAACCCCCCACATTTGTATGATATTTTCAATGTCAAACAGAGGGAAGAGGACTCATTCAAGGAATACTTGAATAGATTTTGTGCAATCTCAGTAAGACTCCAAACTCAGGACTAGGAGATGGTGGTTGTTGCTTTCGTACAAGGGATGACAGTAAGCCCGTTCGGTGATTCATTATTCAGGAATCGGGTGGATATGTTATCCGAGGTTCGTGAACGAGATGCAACCCATATCGAGGCTGGAGAGGTCGTGCTTAGGAAAAATGGCAGCTCGCGGTCGAAACAACCCAAGTACAAGGAGAACAACCAAGATCATTCTGCCTGGAGCAATGAAGTGTCCACTGAGAAAATAACAGACTAGAGGTACGTCCCATATGTCACCAAGAAAGATGAACCTAAGACAAAGACCAAGGAAGAGATGGAAATCAGGCTTAGATTTTGGGTATCTTGCAAGGAACTCATAGGCATGCTCGGGGTGGCGGATATATTCAAGTTTCCTCAAAAGACATATCGGGTTTTGGGATCACGGAGGAATATTTGGTGTGATTTTCACCGAGCTTATGGGCAAGGAATCGAGCGATGCATCGCCCTAAGTTATCAGGAAAATCGAATAGGGTTTCTTGACAGAATATCTCGAGGTCGGCCAAGAGGAGCTGAAAGCAGAAACCACATTCAGAGAAAAAGCATGAAACAACAATCCTTGGAGAACTGAGCACCATTGCGAGAAGATTCTCTGAAGGGAAAGTTCAGCCTCAAAGTGTAAATGTTATGCCCGAGCAGTAATGTCACTAGATGCAAGGAGGCCCGACCAATCTACCGAGCTTTCTCTTTGTTTCACAAATTCCGACCTACAGGATGTATTCCCCCTTGAAGACGATCAAGTGGTAATATCTGTTATCACTATGGGACGAAAGGTGCAATGAGTCCTAGTTGATCAAGGGAGCTCGTCTAACGTAATGTTTTGGGGAACCTTTACCAATTTGCAAATATCACCTGACCAGTTAAGGCCATATGATGGCTGCCTAGTCGATTTCACAGGCAACCAGGTGGAGGTGTGAGGATACATCGAGTTGAGAACGACCTTCTCTTATTAAAGTGCAGCCAGGACGATCATTGTTAAGTACATCCTTGTCAACAAATCTTTCGCGTACAACCTGCTCCTGGTTGACCTTCCTTGAATAGGTTGGGCGTAGTGGCCTCAACCACTCACATGAAGATGAAGTTGCGCTCAGCTGAAGGAAGGGTAATCACGATCAAAGTGTTACGAAAGTAGTTTGAAAAATCGCAGGGGAACTTATGCAGTCACTATCCAACCTGTGAGCCAGGATGGGTAGTAGAGGCTAACATCTGCGACAAGAGGTGACCTACGCCTGTGAAGAAGTTTGAGAGAGAGAAATAAATGGAAGGAAATTCAAGTTCGGCACCTCACTTTGTAAGGAGCTAAAGGATAAAATAGCCGACGTCATATCGAAGAATAGATCCAGATTTCATGTGCCACCGACTAATGATGGATGAAAGGTTAAACCCGTGATTCAAAGACGAAGAAAATTCAATGAAGAAAAACGTCTCACCAACCGAGAAGAAACTCGAAAACTCATAGTTGTTGGCCACATAAGGGAAATCTAATACCCTAAGTGGTTGGCAAATGTTGTGATGGTAAAAATGGCGAATTGGAAGTGGAGGATGTGTGTTGACTTCACTGATTTGAACAAGGCTTGTCTCAAGGCTCCTATCCTTTACCGAGCATAGACTCCTTGGTTAACAATGCCTCAAGATGTCGCCTGTTGAGCTTTCTTGATGCATTTTCAAGGTACAACCAGATCCGTATGCACCCAAAAGATGAGAGTAAAATGACTTTTATGACTGAAGTTGCCAATTATTGCTACAAGATCATGCCTTTTGGCCTAAAATACGTTGGGGCTTCCTATCAAAGACTCATGGATCGGATCCTTTCACCAATGATCGAGAGCAATATCCAATCATTTGTGGATGTGATGTGAGTTGATTTTTAGGATTGCACATTTTATTGGTAGCTCTTTGTTTATTATTTTGGACTTAGCAAATTAAGGTGAGAACCCTAAGAATATTCTCACTGGACACGAACTTAACCAGGTGGTTAAGTAAGTGTGAAGGTTCACTTCATAACGACAAAGAGAAAACAATAATATGGTGACAATGATGCAATGGTGCAGAATTGAAGAGAAGATAAAAGATTATATGAAACAAGCCAAGAATAATAAAGATGACCGAATGGAAAGAACAATAAAGAACATGAAGAGAATGGAGGCTCAAAGGAAAATTAAAAAAAAGGAAGAGATGAGTTGATACAAACCAAAGCAACCAGCAGATGATTAAGGACACATCAAACACCTCACAAAAAAAAGTCGGGCCCTACCAAACCTCGAGAAAGCATCAGCGGAAGAAGAAGTTATAAACCAGAATATCATAAATTCTTCCTTCTAGTATTTTCCACAAGAGAAAAGATATGTAAATAAATTGGGCTCACTTTAGGGGTCTAAATAGAAAAGATAGGCTAGAATAAGGTGCCTTTAGCATAATAGGGACTGTGGGTAGCATTTTAGCTTGTTCCTAGCCCTTTTGGAAGGCATTTTGACCTAGTTTCTAGAAGGACAAGCCTAGGATGCGGGTTTGACTTATTTAAACCCTAAGGTTGTCCATTTTATCCTTTTTCCCATCCTACCCCTTTAGCTTGTTCTCCAAGGCTCCTTCACCTATAAATAGAAGGCCTACTTAGTGTATTTTAAAAATTGAAATTAATAGAAAAGGAGTTACTTTGCACAAATTGTGTGAGGTGTTAGTGAGGTTTGAATTCCTCTTAGCATTTAGATTTTATCTTGTGAGTATTGAGAGCTCTCAAGTGGCAACTATCATCACTTATCTTGGAGGCCAATCACACTCCAAGTGGCGTGCTCCGCTTCTCAAATCCATCACATAAGCTTTCTCTTTCCTTCATCTCTTCTTCTATTTTCATTCCTATTTTACTCTTTGTATCACGTTCTTGTTTGGTTTTCCTTGTTTCCATTCGGCAATTCTATTTGGTTTTCCTTTCCATGTTCTTTAATTTCGTACCTTTTAGCATCATTTTCACCTTATAGTTGTCTTTTCCTTTTGCTCTTGTGAAGTGAACATCTGCACTTACTTAACCACTTGGTTAAGTTCGTGTCCAGTGGGGATCTTCTTAGAGTTCTCACCATTTTCTTGCTTAAAATCCCAATCTAAGTAAAGTGTCACACAAAAAATGAACAATCATAAAATCAACTCACATCATGTGGTTATCAGAGCTTAGGTTCTTGAGCTTATTTTGCTTTGAGTTGATTGGCACTTTACATTCTTTACATTCAAGCACTTTTAATTTCTTGTCTTTAAATAAAAATACCTTTAATTTCTTGTCTTTAAATTCAAGTACCTTTTGTTGAAGATGGATGAGGCTCCTTCAAGTCAATGTGTTTGATGAAGAAATGTGTATGTTCTGCTTTGAAGACTGTATTTGTTATTGGGTAGTCTTGTATATAGGTTAGAGTGTGTTTAAAGTGAGCTTTTTGCATCGTGACGCACCTCTTAACTCTTATCAAGGTGATCAAGCACAACGTTTTCTAAAATTTTTTTCTCATATTTTTCCAAAATATGCTTTACTGCACAGAAAATGAATCAGTTTTTTTCTCAAATGAATAGATTCTTTTTTTACTGGTGCCTGGTTTTTTGAAAAGTTTTTTGATAGCTTTGTTTTGTGCACCAAATATCTTGGATCAACTTTTTATGCTATCAAAACGACTGTGTTGCAACTATTTAAAATCTCACTTGGTCTTGAAAATAAATGTATTCATTATAACTTCAATCTGTTCTTTTTATAACAGTTTTTTAAACAGTTTTTTAAAATTATGTTATAAATAATTTCTTATATAAAGAGAGTTATAACTCACTATAAAAGGTGTTGAGAAAACGAGTTAAAACAGTGATTGAGAGTTTTTAGAGAATGAGGATGTGTTCTTGAAAGAGTTTTTCAAAAGGAAAAAATGTTCTTGTTCTTGTTTTGTTCTAAGCTTGGTTGGAGGTGTTGTCACTGTTTTGGGCAATCTGTTTTACTGGTGTCTAGTCAAAATTCTGCATTCTCTTCTTTGTAAAGTGTGGTTGTAAGACTCTTCTTGATAGGGTTTCTTGAAGAGTTGTTTGTGCTGAAATAAGGTTTTTCAGCTAGGTGCCTTGTTCTTGTAAAGTTCAAGAAGATTAGGTTTTGTAATTGGTGTGTACTGTTTTTAGTGGATTTCACCTTGGGAAAGGTGAGTTTGGATGTAGCTCATTTGAGTGAACCAATATATTCTTGTGGTGTTCAATCTTTCTTAATCCCTGCACTCAATAACTGTTACGTGTGCTGATCTGACAAAAAATAAACCTGTTCAATTAAAATTGAATCCGTTCATTATGGGTCTGTTCATACTGTTCTTGTTTTCTAATAAATCAATTTGAATAACCTGTTGAAATATGTGTAACTAATCTGAATAGAATTGAAGCACACTGTTTTGCAAAAACCAAACATATCAATTAGCATGAATCATTCAAAGGTGTTGTGTGGTTTGATTGTCATACATCTCTGGATTCAACCATCTGTTTTTCATCTGTGCATATCAAGGTGTTTCTTTGCTCTCTGTTGAAATCACTCAATACCTTAAGATCACTCAATACTGCCTTGATAAAATAAAAAGAAAAATAAATATGTTCTTTCCAAAATAAATTGATTCTTTTCCTCTGTTTTGAAAAAAGACTGAATATGTGTGAAATTTTTAAAAGCTCAATTCACCCCCCACCCCCCATCTTGAACTTTGACACTATTGAACCCAACACCTTTAACTTTTTGTCTTTACATTCTTGCAATTTAATTTTCAGCCTTTATTTTTCTTGCAATTTTAATTCGGCCATTTTTTCTTTTCCATATCTTTGTTTCGCTTTTGGATTATCTTTTGTGTCTTATTGTGTTCTTTCCTTTTTCTTTGAGTCCTATGTTCATTAGTGTTCTAAGAGTCCTTACTTTGACTCTACTTACTTTAGAAACTTGTTTTAGTAGAAGTAGATTTAAGTTCCAAACAAAAGATTTCAAGTGCTCAATTATATTGAATCCCAAAGTTTTTGTGAAAATTGGAGTTATTGAAAAATATGCAACATCACAACTATGGACATTTCATTTCCATAATTCAAAAACTAGTGTTCCGTCCGGTTGACCGGGACGTCTTCGTGCGTGGCCTCAACCGTCAGCTAAGGACTCCTTCCCACTGATTGCCTGCGAATTCCTGCAAAAAAGAGGACAAAGAGGCGCCCTAGCGGCCGTTTGCACTCCGACGCTCAAGTCAGCCAGCAAGAAACACCAAAAAACTGTCCACCCACGTATCTGAGCACCGCGTATGGCACTCTGGGGGTGGTAAAAGAAACTGTGTATATGTGTGTGTGCTGTCTCCTTCAGGCAAAAATCTTCTCCGGTCACTTGTTCGTAACCTTAAAGCACGGGCAAGCAACCAAAGAGTTTCTCGTCAATTTGCCAAAGGTTCCAACCCTTTTTCCGACATTCTCAGCGCTATTTAAACTGCCCCAGCATTTAAAGCGCCTTAAAGCGCTTTTACACTCAAACGTAACGCACTCATTAAAGCGCTTAATTACGAAACGTAGCGCATTTAAGACGTTGAAACGCTTGGGAGCCATAATAGTACCTGAATGCTCGAAAGGGAAACTGTATTGAATATCTTTAATTACCTGGCACCTGACTAGAGGGTGTTTCTATTCCGGCATTGCTGTCATACACGTGGAGGGCCTCACGACGCCATGACCCCATCTGGGGGCGTTTCTGCCCATCTGGGGACGTTTCTACGTGTGGGTCCTCCTGCTTGGGAGTGCTACTGCGCTAGGGGTGGCTTTTTGGGTGCCAACTCATGCCCCCAAGTATCTAGCCACTTACTCTGAGAGCGTATCTGCCTTCCTCTCACACCCTGCACCCGGTTATCCTGGGCGTGACCTTCCTCTTGGGTCGTATCTGTCCCGAAGGCGTCTCTGGGGCAGCAGGGGTACTTCGCGAGTCAGGCTGCCCTTCACTGGTACTATCACTATGGCCTTGAAGCCACCTTTTCCTTCTCTTTATCACTTTCCCGAGATATCGGGACCTGAGGCTTTCCCACGACGTCGCTCCCTCCATGGTCTTTCCTACCCATGGGTATCGGGGAACCACACCGTGATTGCCTTGCTTTTACACTGTTTAATCTGGCGACGCCCTCACCTGGGCGACGCCTTCACCTAGGCGACGCCTTCGCCTAGGCGACGCCTCCTCTTGGCGTCTCTACATCTGGGCGACACCTCGAGCTGACTTTGACTTTCCAACCGTTGACTTTGACCTTGACTTAGTCAACGCCCTGATACGGGACGGTACACAAGCCCCCCAGTCTTAAGCCGAAGACTTGTCTTCAGCGCAAAGACTAAAGCCTTGCCCCCGCCATCCACGTGCCTTCCTGATGACGTGTCATTCTCTGCTGACTCAGCAAATTTTCGAATTACTGACGCGACATTATCTGAACCACAGGGGTATTCTTAATGACCGATTGGACATTCCCTGCAATGGGGATGATTACGCCTTTTGGGCTACCCTTTATCGCGCGCCACGTGGCCCATCGCGTGGCCCTCCTTTAGAGACCTTTGCGCTTCCCCTGGGCAATCGACCTTCTGACGCGTGGCCCGATCCTGCGGCCCTTAGTTAGCGCCTCTTGGGTTACGAAATGTAACGTTTAAGTTACCCCAAACCCCGCGCTCACTCTACTGTTACATTCATTCACTCTGCAATTCCGCACTGTTCATCACCTTCAAAACCCCTTTCTCTGCAATCGCGATTCTCTCCTTCCTGCGCTCTCCTACTGCCTCCAAAGGTACAGTTTTTCCTTCCTTGATGATTCTCTTTACTGTATGAACTGCCTGGGACTGTCCATATTACCGCATTTCTCTGGATGTTGCTTGTATGCTTCGTTATTCCTCTTGTTTCCCTTCGTTCTTTTGCGGGTAGGGCGCTCCTAGGGTTCTTCCCTTTTCCCCTTTTCTTCTCTCCAAACCCCTTTTCTCTGAACCCTTTCTTTCTCTTTTGATCTTCAGCATTGGTGTTGATGGCAAAAACCAAGACCACCGCGCCTCCCCCGCTCCCCAAGTCTCATTATAAGGGCGAATATGACTGGGCCCCCGACGAACTTCTGGACGAATGTTCCCTCCTGAACTCCGTTGAGGACGTGGAGGCCCACAGGGGGGACCCTGCCCTCTATAACTTCAATGCTTTCCACAAGAGTCATGACTCCCAAGTCCTGGTAAGCCGAGTGCGACCTGGGATACCCGTTTGCGCGGACTCACGGGATACTGGGGGATGCGCTTTCTTCTTCCTCTACCAGATGGTGTTAAAAAGGGTGGGCCTGCGTCTGCCCCTAACTCCCTTCGAAAAAGAGCTATTGACAGAGATAAACACTGCTCCCGCCCAACTCCATCCCAACAGTTGGGCTTTCGTGAGGGGTTTCCAAATTCTCTGCGGCTACCTAGGAGTTCCCTCCTCTGTGGACATTTTTCTTCACTTCTTCGAGGTAAAGAAACGAGGGAAAAGTCTCTGGATGAGCTTTTCTGGCATCGTCGGGCGCATCATCCTGACGCTCTTCCAGAATTCGTTCAAAGGCTGGAAGGGGAGATTTTTCAAGGTACGCGCAACCAAGCGCGATCCTACTATTCTAGAGGGCTTTCCCCTGTACTGGACAGACAAGCCCATAACTATGAAGCCCTTGGCTCTGGACGAACTTGCCCCGCCTGACCGGGATATATGCAAAGCCTTGGCGGGATTGGGAATAGTCTTTGATACCGCCAAGCTCATCGCGAACGAATTCAATGCCCATGGGCTTTCTACATACTTCGGTATCTGTTCTTGTCGATTTATGATGCATTAGTTGCTATGGTTACCTGCATTACCATTTTTCACTGCACAATGTTACTTGCATTTCGCATCTCTTCCTGTATTGTGAATCCACATAACCGCTCCAGTGCTAATCCTTGTTGTTTGGTGTCTTGATGTAGGATCGGTGATGGGCACTTCCAAAAGAATAATGTTGGCGAAAGCACTGAAGGAGGCTCGTGCCGCCAAGGCAGGCGCCTCCTCCAGCCCTGCTGCCAATCCGGTTCTCCCACCGGCTCCGTCACCGCCACCTCCCGTCACCGCTGAAGCTTGTTCTAGCCCATCTCCGGCGTCTCCACCTGGCTCCAAAGTGCTCCCGACTCCCAGTTCTCCTCCGCCTATCGCCGCCGTTCCCCTGGCTGCGGCCTCATCACCAGCTCCAACCCCTCTCGACAAAGGAAAAAGGGTTTTGGAGATTCTGTCAGATGATGATGAATCAGAGGGCGTGGCACCCTTCAGGAGGAGAAAATCCGCGCGGGTTCCTCTTCTGGTAGAGACGCCGCCGCCGGGAGGGAACCCCTTCATGGACAACCCTCCAAGCGCAACCTCACTCCCTCCTATGATTCTTCAAGAGGAAAGGGGCGAAGGTGCCGAATCTTCCCCTCTTCTGCCGCCGCCAGAAACCGCCGCTTCCCCGGCTCCCGACGCTGCCGCCCCTGACTTCATTGCCATTCCCCCTCCAATCATGCACCTGATGAGGGGTTTCAGTGGCGGGACCATGCCAGAAGGTACTGACAGGAGGGAAGGTATGCCTTTCTATTTGGGGGCGTTCTTGGCGGTGGCTCTCGAATGGCGCTCCCAGGCCAGAAACGCTGTCTTGCAAACTCAAACTCTCCAGGCCTTGGAAACGAAAGCAACCACCCTGGAGGAGGAGATGAAGGCCCTGGGACGCCAGAACGAGGCTTATTGCTCCTCTCTGAAACAAGCACAAGAGTCCAGGGCGGAAGCTGAGAGGAAACTGGCAGAGGCCTTGGAGCTCCAGGCTGACTTCTACGCTCGTGAAGTTGCTCTCCAAGTACAGGTAGCGGGTCTTCAGGAATTGGTCAAAGCAGACGCGGAAACTCAAAAGGACCTGAAGGACCGTTGCTGTGAACAAACTGCCAAGGTGGAACGGATGGAGGAGGAAATGGCCATGCAGGCCAAAGCTATGGACCTTCTCCGAGTTGACTACGACAAACTGCAGGTCGAGGTTAGCTGACTTCGTGTGGAGAAAGAGGCTCTGGAGAAGCAGGTGGCCTCTGGAGACGCCGCCATTGAGGAGCTGGAGAAGGAGAAAAAGTCCCTTATCCAGGAGATGGCGGGCACCTTCAAGGAGGGGTTCCAAGAGGCCCTGTCCCAGGCGTCCTGCGAGAATCCTGGCGTCAACCTTTCAAACTGCGACCCCACACACCACGTAGTCGACGGGAAGGTCGTGCCCATGGATTTGAACGACTGAACGGCTGCCCCTCATCCGCCACTTCGCTTTTTAATTTCATCCGCCAAAACTTGTAATTCTTTGAACTATCCACACTCTTATTACTGATTCGGGACATTCGCATGGTTGTCCTTATTTCTTTTTCACATACGATTCCGCCTATGCGATCTCATTCTCATCTTTTCCCTTCATACGCTTCAATTATTTTATCTGTATTCTGCCCGTCTCTCACACTTCGTTGGGCGGTTTGGTATGATGGGGTAAGGTCGCTCGCCAACCCTTACGCCCATTGGAGAGGCTCACTAAGTGGCGCCGTATTGTCCACGGGACGTCTCTGATACCGAAAAGCTCTTTCTTTGATCTTTTAACACTCGGCGACCACGCCTAAGGAGAGGCCTGCTAACGCAGCACCGTATCGTCCCCGGGTGTCTGAAACGCTGAGTGCTGTGGGGTTTTTGTTCCCTCCATGGTCTTTCCTGCCCATAGGTATCGGGGAACACCCTGCTGGTGACTCGCTGGCGTTTGACGGTCTCGTCTCCCTCCACGGTCTTTCCTACCTGTGGGTATCGGGGAGGCGATGCCTGCAACTAACTTTGCTCTTCTCTGATTTCTTCTCCCTCCTCAGTCTTTCCTACCTGGAGGTATCGGGGAGGTAACGCCAGTCGGTATTTGGGTTGGCGACGCCCGCGACTTCTCGTCTGTCGTCGCCCTTTACGTCTTTCCTGGCAACGCCTCGGGCGTCACCTTTACTTCGTCATCGACCTTAACTCTTGCCTTGGTCAACACTTGATAACAGCGAAGAGCCCAAGGCTTTGTCTGTGCCATCCACGTGGCGCTCCTCGTATAGCTGATGGGACCTTCTGTCATTCGACCTGATCCACGTGGCGCTACTTGTATGGTTTGTGGGACATTTGGTCAGTTCATCAAGACCTGACTCCTGCTATGCCCCTGACTCATTTTCGACGGCGGATCGTACCCTTGGATATTCTGTTGACGGGACATTTTCTGATTTAAACCAGTGGTGCCAGAGTCATCCTTTCATCTTCTGCCACGTGTATCGATCGTGCGGTGCATCCATTCACGTCGTTTGGCGCTCTAACCGCTTTATTTAACTCTTCAAGCTCTGAAACTATCTTCACCATCTCTCACTCTTCATAACCTACTTACGTTCTTTCTTCTTGCACCCTTTCTTCTTTGTCGAAGGGCTGCTCTAACTGCTCCCCTCGCTCAACTCTTGCATTTCCAGCCATCTTGATCTTGTTAAAGAATGTCTTCTCATGATGCTTCCTCCAGGGTCCGTCCCCAAGACTTGTACCCTTGGGCCTCGGGCGAACTTCTTGATGAGTGTTCATGATGGACACCATCCAGTCGCAACCATTCCCCTAAGCAAAAGCATTGGATTTGAGGACAAATCCTTTTCAAGAGGGAGGGGATGATGGAAGAGGGCCCAAGCTCACCACACTACGAAAGCCAAAAGACTAAGACTAGCTTTACAAAGGAGCGTCTAGCCTCTCAAAGGAGCGTCTAGTCTTCCAAATGGAGCGTCTAGCTTCACAAGGGAGCGTCTAGCCATGGCTACATAAGGAGCATCTATGAAGAGTCCTAGACCGTCTAACTTCACACACCCATGAGCCAAGCTACGGTTTTAGGAAAAGAAGGCTTTGTTGCATAAAGGCCCATTAGGGGTACTTAGTAGATAGGATAGTGTAGAAAGCACTTTGTGAAGGAAACATTCTAGAAACTAGGTTAGTGTGGCCGGTCATGGATTGGCACATGGCTTAGCTTTTAGATTTAATTTTTGATTTTCTTTTCTTGTAATTTAGCTTACAAGTTACGTCCACAAATAGCCTATAAATAGGAAGGCTATCCCATTGTATTTGACAAGTTTATTTGAGTATTGTTATGCTGCCCATTTTGTGCACTAGCTATACTTCTCCTAGAAATCTAGGCTATAAACTTCACTCCCTTCACCTTTCTTCATAGAGCTGGCCGAACCTCTCTAATTCATACTCATCATGCACCTTCAAAGCCATCACAACTCCTAGGAGGGCTTTGTTTCACTCACCCATTGCTTCCGCATCCATTTTTTACTACTTTGATTCAAGAAGAACACATGAAATACCATCATTTGGTATCATGAGCTATTGGTTCTTCAAGATGAGTAGCTTGTCTTTTTAATTTCAGTTCTTCTTTATTTTCATATTTGTCATTTCAATTCCTTACTTGTCTTGCTGTTTTTATATTTTAATTTGTTCTTGGTGTGCTTTGTGGAAGATCCAACCCAAGCACTCTTGTTCATTTGATCTTGAACAAGTTCTTGTGCAATTTGTGATAGGATTCCATACACCTTTGTGTTGCTATTTTTTGTTTTAGGCTTTGAGTCTTTATTGCTTTCATTATTTTCCTTCATATTATGCTTTGAGTCTTTAATTTTCTGAATCTATACATGTTTTGTCAAGTCATGTTCATCCATATTGTCATCAATTCTTAGTAGTCCTATTTTTTGGCTTGATTGTTTCTTGTTTTGGGTCTCTTTATATTGCTATAATCTGCTGTTATTTTGATCCTTTGATGCTTTTTATTTTTAGTTTGAGTTCATAATTGTGTCTTAGTTCATACACAATTTCCATTCTCACATTTTCCATTGTGTTAATTTGGTTATCTTGCTGTTTTCTTCCAGTTTTTCCAGTTTTCCCCTGTAACACCTCTCTGTTCTGGGCTGTTTTGTTTAACAAAATTTTTCTACCCATAGGAAAATTCTGAATTTCTGGAAAATGCAAGTTTAAGATGTTATAGAAAAGACAAAAAAAGAATGAGGTCAAAAGGAGCAACAGAAAAAAAATGATAAATCTCACAAAATCAGAGTGCGAATCTTGAGCGTTACAGCTGGCCTAACTGCACACCAAATTTGCAAAAATTATTAAAAAAAAATGGTGCATGCGTTTTAGGTGATTCCAAAGCCAAAATTTAGCTAAGATCCTGAATTTTCTTGTATCCAAATTTTAGAAACAAATCTTACAATTACAGCTCAGCATAAATCGAGGAACAAAACTGTTTTCTGGCCCACAACATTTTCCAGTGGTGCTGTTTTTTTTATTTGGTCATCTAATCTAGTGCTTTTCTTTAGGAATTCCTTTTGTGTGCCAACTTTTATTGAGTACCTTTAATTGTTTGCTTTATTTTCTTGAATCTCTTTCTAAGTTGTCATATTATAAATCCTTTTGGTGGTACTGTTTTCTTTCAATTAAATTTGTTTCTTGCTTTTGTTTCTTGACCTCTCTTTTGTGGGTGCTGGAAATTAATTCTCTCTTGGTGCTTATGTGCATGGAATTTGACTTGACTTAAGGTTAAGCTCTTGTGAATAGGTGCTGGAAATTGGAGAATTAAAGCCAACTTTCTAAGGAGGAGTCAAGCTAAGGCCGAAACAAGCTTCTTGAAACAAACACTACAAACACCTAGAAGATCAACAATCAAGACAACAAAGAAAGTGCACTAACCAAAAAGAGGAACAACAAAGGGGGTTTTCTTATCTCCTTTACAACTTGGTTTATTGTTAATTACCTCTTTTAAATTACGTTTTAGACGGTGAGTGTGTCTTCAAGGGCTCAAAGTGTCCAAGAAGCCTCACCTAGGGCCGAATAACATAGTTATTTTGTTCAGTAATTTGTTGCTTGTTTGAACTTGTATTTCTTTTGTTTTGGTAGAAACGTTTTGCATGTTTAGTATTGTTTAATTTTGTGCTATACCGACTAGTTTGCTGCATATCTAGCTTACATAGTTTTCTTGCTTTTTGATTTCTCAACTTCTTGTGTTCTAAGTGTTCTACTAAGAGAAAATTTTGTGTGAAGTCATTGGAGGAAAAGTTTTTGGCAAGGAAAAGGCTTGGTACTTAAGTAGTCCATTGTGACTCACCTCCCTTACCTGGAAAACTCCCTTCTCTAACTTTCCTAAACTTTCTCCAAGTAAAACACCTATATACACAAAGTTTTAGCCATGTCTTCTTCCTCTCACTCTCCAAAGTCTATAGAAAGTGAAGTAAAATCTTTGAAAACTCTTTTAAAAGAAGTATCCCAAGCGGTACAATTGATCTCTTTTAGACAATTGGAGAATGAGAACAAAATCAATGAGTTGGCTAAAGCTCAAGAAGAGAAGTCACAAAAATCACAAAAATCAAAAAAAACTCATGCATCACATTCTCAAAGTATTGAATCTCTAGGGGAGGGAAGCCGTAGAATCAATGATTATTACCAACCACCCCCTAGAAGAACTAGGCAAAGGGAACAAGAGGTGCCAAGGGAAACAAGAGTAGACCTACCTCATTTTCATGGAAAGGAAAATGTAGAAATATATCTAGATTGGGAGATGAAGGTAGAGCAACTCTTTGCTTGCCATAGGGTAAGTGAGGAACGTAAGGTACCCTTAGCCACCCTTAGTTTCCAAGGAAATGCTATGTATTGGTGGACCTCTTTAGAGAGAGACCGACGTCTTCATAGGGAACCTCCCATAGAATATTGGAATGACCTTAGGGGAGCCCTAAGACGTCGACATATACCTTCTTACTACCATAGGGAGTTGATGGACAAGCTCCAAAGACTCCAACAAAAGAATATGAGCGTAGAAGAGTATAGACAAAAGATGGAGCTCTACATGATGAGAGCCTCCATTAGAGAAGAGGAGGAAACCACCATATCTAGGTTCCTTAGTGGCCTATCACTTGAGATAAGAGATAGAGTAGAACTATTACCCTATCAAGACTTGAATGATTTGGTTCAACTTTGCATTAAAGTTGAACAACAAAATTTACGCAAGTCAAAGGGTAGGTTCTTACTCCAACTCTTATCCCAAGAAAGACTTTAAAAGGGAGGGTAGTACACCTAGAGACGAATCCAAAGAGACTACCAAACCCTTAGTGAAAGATGCCTCCACCCCATACATCCGTACTAGGGACACCAAATGTTTTAAATGTTTTGGAAGAGGGCATGTGCAAGCACAATGTCCAAACCAAAGAGTTTTGTTTTTAAAAGGAGAAAATGAATACACAAGTGGTGAAGATGAACCTAGTACCCAAGAAAAAGGGGAAGGAGAAAGGATAAATCCTTTGGAGGGGGACTTATTGATGATTCAAAGAATCCTCCACAATCAACCTAGTGCATCCATTGAAACACAACGAGAGAACATTTTTCATACTAGATGCAATGTTTTAGAAAATATATGCTCTCTTATTGTGGATGGTGGGTCATGTTGCAATTGTTGTAGCACTAGATTGATTGAAAAATTAAAACTACAAGTAGTTCCTCATCCAAAACCTTACAAATTACAATGGATCAATGAGGATGGAGAACTACGTGTAGACAAACAAGTGGAGATCGAGTTTTCTATAGGCAACTACAAAGACAATGTTTTATGTGATGTAGTACCTATGGAAGCTTGCCACATCTTATTAGGTAGACCATGGCAATTTGATAAGAAAACCTCACATAATGGTCTAACTAACGAGATTTCTTTTATCCACAAGCATAAAAGGTTTGTACTTAGCCCTTTACCACATTCCCAAGTGGTAAAAGACCAAATACAAATGAAACACAAAAGGGATGAAGAAAAAATAGAAAAAGAAAAAAAATTTGGGAAACAAAAGGCGTGGGAGAATAGTGTTGCTTCCCACAAGGTCATTCAACAAGTCAAGCATATTAAAAATACCATTACAAACATGCTTCTTGTTGAACAACCTAGCCTTCCTTTTTGTAGAGGAACACCTGCAAGCATGAGCACAAAAGAAAAGCCTTTAAAAGAAGCTTGCATAGATCAAGAAGGAGAACTCATGGGGCAAAAGAGAGTTGACCAAAATCTAGAGCTTTTAAGAGGAAAACTTTTGTCACCCATGAGCAACAAAGTTCAAAGACATTACTTTAGGTACAACCCTTGTTTTCAAACTACACCTAAAGTGAAGTCTCATGAACTCTATACTCCTTCACCTTTTGCAAATGATCCTTGGGAAGATACAAATTTCATTTTAAAACTCCCTAGGACAACAAAAGGTTTTAATTCAATCTTCATGGTTATGGATAAACTCTTATCTAGAGAAGTGATACATCTTCATGGTTTATTTTCAAGCATAATATTGAATAGAGCTCCAACTTTCGCAAACCATGATCTGAGGATTTCCTTTGGAAAACTTGCAACTAAGTTGCACACTTTAAATGCTTATCATCCTCAAACGCATGGTCAAAATATTTTTGAAAAAATAGCTCTTTCTATTATGCCTAGAATAATCATGAAGTGCACACACAATTTTAGAGATGAGCAAACATACCATCAAGTAGTTCACAAAACTACTTCTACTTTTAAAGTTATGTGGATTCTCAATCATCTTTCTTCTTTTAAGTTGTTACCATCTCCTATAGGATTTATGCCTCAAGAGAAGGTAACCACAAATGACCATTTCAAAATACAAAAGATGATTAGAGGCCACACACAACCCTTAAAAGAGACATCTTGTCCAAGGTTGCCAACACCAAAAGACAAACAACAATGGCAACCTAGTAAAATTAATTTGCAAACTAACACCTATGCTTTATTTGATTATTTCTATAGGTGGACGTTTGATCCAGGAGGACAAGCTTTGAAGAAACAAGATGCTGCTATCCGAGATCAAGCCTGAAGATCTGAGGATAGATCTTCTCAAAAGAAGGAGGAGATGATGGACACCATCCAGTCGCAACCATTCCCCTAAGCAAAAGCATTGGATTTGAGGACAAATCCTTTTCAAGAGGGAGGGGATGATGGAAGAGGGCCCAAGCTCACCACACTACGAAAGCCAAAAGACTAAGACTAGCTTTACAAAGGAGCGTCTAGCCTCTCAAAGGAGCGTCTAGTCTTCCAAATGGAGCGTCTAGCTTCACAAGGGAGCGTCTAGCCATGGCTACATAAGGAGCATCTATGAAGAGTCCTAGACCGTCTAACTTCACACACCCATGAGCCAAGCTACGGTTTTAGGAAAAGAAGGCTTTGTTGCATAAAGGCCCATTAGGGGTACTTAGTAGATAGGATAGTGTAGAAAGCACTTTGTGAAGGAAACATTCTAGAAACTAGGTTAGTGTGGCCGGTCATGGATTGGCACATGGCTTAGCTTTTAGATTTAATTTTTGATTTTCTTTTCTTGTAATTTAGCTTACAAGTTACGTCCACAAATAGCCTATAAATAGGAAGGCTATCCCATTGTATTTGACAAGTTTATTTGAGTATTGTTATGCTGCCCATTTTGTGCACTAGCTATACTTCTCCTAGAAATCTAGGCTATAAACTTCACTCCCTTCACCTTTCTTCATAGAGCTGGCCGAACCTCTCTAATTCATACTCATCATGCACCTTCAAAGCCATCACAACTCCTAGGAGGGCTTTGTTTCACTCACCCATTGCTTCCGCATCCATTTTTTACTACTTTGATTCAAGAAGAACACATGAAATACCATCAGTTCATGCTTGCTCTCCACCAGGGCCGTACGGGAACACAAAGGGGAGATCAACGTGGCTCCAGCCCAGTTATATCCCAACAGCTGGGCCTTTGTCAAAGCCTTCGATGTCCTCTTTGGGTTTCTGGGTTGTGCACCCTCGGTTGACCTCTTTCTTCACTTTTTTGAGGTGAAGAGACAGAGACACAACCTCTGGGTAACTCTCAGCAATGTTCCCGGAAGAGTTCTCTTCACACCCTTCCAAAGCTCGTTCACGGGGTGGAAAGGCCGGTTCTTCAAGATCTGCTGTACTGATCTTGTTCCCGACGCCCTCGATGGGTTTCCGTTGTACTGGGTGAGAGAGGAAAAGGCCCTCAAAGCCAAACCCCTCAAGAATCTGGCTCCAAGTGATCAAATAGCTTGCCGGATTCTTGCTGA
The DNA here is from genome assembly GCF_000499845.2 of Phaseolus vulgaris. Classification (NCBI taxonomy): domain Eukaryota; kingdom Viridiplantae; phylum Streptophyta; class Magnoliopsida; order Fabales; family Fabaceae; genus Phaseolus; species Phaseolus vulgaris. The sequence continues at coordinate 15,610,535 of NC_023755.2, read as the reverse complement.
GGCGGGAGGTTTTGACTCCGCTACGGTGATCAGCTTGGAGTTCAACGCTAGGACTCTTGAGAAGTACATAAGTAAGGACCACTGCCTTAGGCAACTTCGACCTTCGCTACTTTCTAACTGTGCCTGTCTTTCTTCACTGTGTCTCTAACACATCTGTTCCCTTTGTGCAGGTTCGAAAATAAGCCGAGAAAAGAGGACACGACTTACTCGAGCGCTGCGGGCTGGGAAAGAGGCTTCGCCTTCCTCCAGTGATGACTCTGATGAGCGTTGAGAAGCGGCCTGTTTGTGTTTTTGCATTTTGTACTGAACATTGCTTGTAGCAACAATTTTCCAATATCATAATTCTTTACAACGCCACTTTACTTTGCATATGCCTCATATACCGCACAACTTCTTTTCGTCTCGTTCCGCCAATGATGCATGCCTTCCCTTGGGCGGCGTCTTCTTTCTGGGCGACGCCAAGACCTAGGCGACGCCTTCTTCCCTGGCGACGCCATGGCCTAGGCGGCGCATCACATTACTTATAACAAGGAAAAATAATGGCTGAAAACCAAAGCACTTCTTTTTCTCAACTGGTTTTTCCATTTATTAGGGTGACCTCGTTAAAAAACCCCCGAAAGGGAAAAAGAGCGTCCCCTTCAACTAAATTGTTACATGTTGCTTACATAGGTCAACTGAAATAAAATTTTAAGTTGGCTGCATTCCAACTGCGCGGGATAGGGCCTCCATCTAAAGTCTCCAGGTTGTACGAACCGTTGCCCTTAGCCTCAGTAACTCTGAAGGGCCCGTCCACTTGGGAGACAGCTTATTCTCCAGCTCGTAAGGGTGAGCTTTCCTCATCACCAGGTCGCCCACCTGAAACTGTCGTGGCTTTACTTTAGAGCTATATTGCCGCTCCACTCTTCTCTTCATCGCTTCAGCTTTTATTCTAGCTTCTTCCCTGGCCTCTTCTAGCAGATCCAGGTTTACCCGCCTCTCCTCATTAGATTCCTCCACCACAAAGTTTTGAAAACGCGGTGAGCTTTCGTGTATTTCTACTGGAATCATCGCGTCCGACCCGTACACCAAGCTGAAAGGCGTCTCCATAGTAGAGGATTGGGGCGTGGTGTGGTATGCCCATACAATCCTTGGCACCTCTTCCGCCCACGCCCCTTTGGCCTTCTCTAACCTTCTTTTTAACCCCCTCAGCAGAACTCTGTTTGCTGACTCTACTTGTCCATTGGTCTGGGGGTGTTCAACCGACGCGAACACTTGCTTGATTCCCACTTCAGCGCACAGATTTCTTAACTGCTGACTGGCGAACTAGGTCCCATTGTCAGATATCAGGCGCCTAGGTACACCAAAGCGACACACGATGTTTCTCCACACAAAATGCTGTACCTTATGCGCCGTGATCTGTGCCACGGGCTCCGCCTCTATCCACTTAGTGAAGTATTCGATGGCGACGATCAGATACTTCATCTGCCTGATTGCCAGTGGGAAAGGGCCCAGGATGTCAATACCCCATGTGTGGAAAGGCCACGGGCTGTATATGGACCGCAACTCTTCAGGCGGCGCCTTGTGCCAGTCGGCGTGCTTTTGGCATTGCCTACGCCGCTGGGCGTGCCGTGCGCAATCCTCTTTCACTGTTGGCCAGAAGAAACCTACGCGTATTACCTTAGAGGCTAAGGATCTTCCTCCTACATGGCTTCCGCAGATGCCTTCGTGTAGCTCCGCCATTATCCTGGTGCACTCATCGCCACTGACGCATGTTAGGATAGGGTGAGTGAAGCCGTGCCTGAACAATACCCCATCCACCAAAGTATATCTTACGGCGTTCCTTTTGATTTTCTTACCCTCTTCAGGGTCCACTGGAAGGGCCCCATCCGCCAGGTATCGTTTATAGGGTGTCATCCAGGTGTCTCCCGTGGACAGGACACAAACCTGCAACTGCTTCTCCTCAGACGCACCCGCGTATATATTGATGTGGGGCGCCCTCTGCGTATCTTGGGTTAATGAGGAATGACTCCTCGGCCTTCCCCCTGATGCATAAATCTGGAGGACGTCCACCCTGTTGTCCTCCACGAATCGACGCGGAGCTTTGAGGGTCTCCTGGATCACTGTCCTCTGTCTACCCCCCTTGCCTGAGCTGGCCTGCTTCGCGAGTAGGTTGGCTCTGGCATTCTGCTCCCTCGGGACGTGTATTAACTCAAGAGCGTTGAACGCCCCTTTCAACAACTGGACGTATTTTAGATACGCCGCCATCTGGGGGTCCTTTGCCTGGAACTACACGACACCTGCCCCGTGATCAACTGGGAGTCGCTCTTCACTAGGAGGTTCTGTGCGCCCATCTCCTTGGCCAAGAGCATTCCTGCAATCAGGGCTTCGTATTCTGCTTGGTTGTTACTTGCCTTGAAGGCAAAACGCAAGGCCTGCTCGATCAGTATGCCGTCGGGTCCTTCCAGCACTATTCCCGCACCACTCCCTTGCTGGTTTGAGGAACCATCAACCGAGAGCAGCCACTGTGAACCCGCTTCCACTTCTTGCTCACCTCCGGGCGAAAGTTCTGCTACAAAATCCGCGTACACCTGCCCTTTAATGGATCCTCTAGGCTCATACTGTATGTCGAATTCTGACAGTTCCACAGCCCAGCGTACCATTCTTCCTGCCACATCGGGCTTCTGCAGCACCTTCTGTATGGGGAGGTTGGTCATTACCACCACCGTGAAACTGTGAAAGTAATGACGGAGCCTCCTAGCCGAGAACACTACCGCCAGCGCCGCCTTCTCCAGTGCTTGGTACCTTGACTCAGCTCCCTGTAAGGCTTTGCTCACAAAGTAAATGGGCTTCTGACTCTGGTCCTGCTCTTGGACCAACACAGAACTGATGGCCCTATCTGTTACAGTAAAATACAACCGGAGGGGTACGCCCGTTACCGGTTTGCAGAGAACTGGAGGCGTCGCCAGGTAATCCTTCAGCTTAACGAAAGCCGCTTCGCATTCCTCAGTCCATGCAAAGCGATTGTTTCTCTTGAGGCACTGGAAGTACGGGTGCCCCTTTTTCTCCTCTCGAGAGCGCCGCCATCCGCCCTGTCAACTGTTGAACCTCCTTTACCGATGTCGGACTCCGCATGGCGATAATAGCCGCACATTTGTCGGGGTTCGCCTCTATCCCCCTCTCGGTGAGCAGAAAACCCAAGAATTTACCGGCCTCTACCCCAAAAACACACTTCTCGGGGTTCAACTTGAGGCGATATTTGGATATTGTGTTGAACAATTCCTCCAAGTCTGCCATGTGCTGCACCCTGTTCTGCGACGCCACCACCATGTCGTCTACGTAGGCGTATACGTTCCTCCCGAGCATTGGCGCCAGGACCTTGTCCATTAACCTCTGGTACGTGGCGCCCGCATTTTTGAGCCCGAAGGGCATCACCTTATAGCAATAACTGCATGTTTCAGTCATGAACGCAGTCTCGCTCTCGTCCCTGGGGTGCATCTTGATTTGGTTATACCCTGAGAAGGCGTCCAGGAAGCTTAACACTTTGCTGCCAGACGCGCTGTCCACTAGGGCGTCGATGCTGGGCAGCGGATAGGAATCCTTTGGGCACGCCTTATTCAAGTCCGTGAAGTCAACGCACATCCTCCATTTTCCGTTTGCCTTCTTCACCAAAACGACGTTGGCGAGCCACTCAGGGTACTGAATCTCCCTAATGTGGCCAGCACTCAGCAGCTTCTGCGTTTCGTCTTTCACCCCCTGTTGTCGCTCCTCATTGAACTTCCTCCTTCTCTGACGCACGGGGCGGACCGTGGCGTCCATGCTGAGGTGGTGGCACAGGAAATCGGGGTCGATGCCCGGCATGTCCGAGGCGGACCATGCGAAGGCATCCAGGTGGCGCGAAATCACTTCCGCCACCCCTTCCCGTTCTTCTGGACTTAGCGAGCTTCCTAACTTGAAAGCTTTGCCGCCAATCTCCCTTTCTAGGATGTTGGCCGCGGATTGCTCCATATTTTCATCATCGGCGGGCGTCGCTTCTTCTACGGGCGCCGCCTCTTCCACGTGTGCTTCCTCCATTGGCACATCTGCTTCGGGCATCGCCCTTTCTACTATGGCCTCTTCGAGCGTCTGCCTAGCGGGCGTCGCCTCGATCATCGTTGCGTCCGCGCTCGGCGGACGTTCGTACACCATGAAAACGCCTCTCTTCGTCTTCAGGCTGTTTTCGTAGCATTTTCTTGCCTCCTCTTGGTCTGATCTGATGACTATCACCCGGCCACTGAGGTCCGGTAGCTTCATCTTCAGGTGACGGGTGGAGGATATTGCACTCAGACAGTTTAACGCCGGTCTGCCCAGCAAAATATTATAGGCAGAATTGGCGTTCACGACGAGGTACCGAATGCTCTCTGTTCGGGAGGCCTTTCCGTCTGTGAACGTAGTCCTCAACTCCAGGTACCCCCAGACCTCTATCTGGTTATCCCCAAACCCATACAAACATCCCGTATAGGGACTCAGCAGATCGGGGGACAGCCGTAACTTATTAAAAGTCGACAGAAACATGACGTCTGCCGAGCTTCCTTGATCAACAAGCACTCTGTGGACCTTCCTTCCAGCCGTGACGACCGAGATGACAACGGGATCGTTGTCATGGGGCACCACATCTCGGAGGTCCCTTCTTGTGAACACAATATCTGACTCCCAGGGCTCCCCCGAGAGCCTCTCTTCGATTGAATTCACCTCCCTCGCGTATTTCTTCCGCTGGGAGGCGGTGGGTCCTCCGCCGGAAAAACCTCCAGCAATGGTGTGGACCTCGCCAAGCACAGGCATCTCGTGTGCTGGCTCATCCGCCGGCGGCGGCAGGGTGGCGGTCGTGGTGGGCTCTGCGACATAATCTTTCAAAAACCCAGTCCTCACCAGCTCATCTAGCTGGTAGCCCAACGACAGGCAATTATCAATTTGGTGCCCGAAAGCCTCGTGAAATTCGCACCAAGAGTCTTTACGGGGCCCTAACACCTTGTCGGTCTTCGCCGGTCGCCTCAGCCTCTCGGCTATGTTGGGGACGGCGATCAAATCCTTCAACTCAACTACGAAGTTGTACCTCGCCGGTCTTGCTCTCTCTCTGGTGGGGCGTTCGCCTCCTGCGGGGCCCCGAGGCTGGGGTTTTCTGGCCTCGTAGGGGCGTCTAGCCTCTGGCTTCTTTCTCCCCGTCGTTGTCTCATTGACTCTGACGGGTTGAACTCGCGTTGGTCCCCTCGGGCGTGAGGGCACGGCGCTGGTGCGCTTCACACATACCTCCCCTTCCGAAGCAATATGCTCCACCGCCCTACGCCGTAATTCAGCGAAAGTCCTAGGGCGATTGCGGATAATAGATTCTCCAAAGGGGCCGGGGCATACACCTTTCACAAATGCGTACACGATCATAGGCTCCTCTGTTGTACCAACCTTCACGACCTGGGCCCCGAAGCGATTGATATACTCCTTCAGGGTCTCCCCCTGATACTGCTTCACGTCAAACAGGTCATAGGAGACCGGCGTCGGGGCCTTGTTGGCCAAATACTGTTCTCTGAATAACCGCGACAACTGGCGGAAAGATGTGATATGGCCCTCGGGGAGGCTAATGAACCAGTCCATAGCCATCCCGGTCAGGGTGCTCATGAAGAGCTTGCACTTGGCAGCATCAGAACCGCCTATCAGGACCATCTGCGTGTGAAATGCAGCGAGGTGCGTCTCTGGGTCCTCCATCCCAGTGAAGATTACCTTGGGTCCTGCGAACGTGTTCGGGATCGCTGCATCTAGGATCTCCTGCGAGAAAGGAGTGGAAAATTCCCTTGGCGGGGAATGGTTCTCCATCTCGTCCTGCCCAGGCCGCCTCCGATCGTTTCTCAGGCCCTGGCGCAACTCCTCATTCACAAGGTGGAGCTCTTCGTTGCGCTCATGCGAGGCGTCAAGATCTGCCTGCATGCGCTCCTACTCCATCTTCGAATCCGCCATGTCCTGCTGCAGCCCCCTCATTATTTCCAGGACCTGCTGCATGGATAGGTCTGCTGGGGCTGCGCGCGCTGCTCTTCGTCTGGTGGGGGCCATTGTCACTCCAACCTCCTTCCACGTTACTGTAGCTTGGTAAATTCTCCTCGAACTTGTGATGGGACTGATGTTTTAAATCGGCCCCACGGTGGGCGCCAAATGTTCCGTCCGGTTGACCGGGAAGTCTTCGTGCGTGGCCTCAACCGTCAGCTAAGGACTCCTTCCCACTGATTGCCTGCGAATTCCTGCAAAAAAGAGGACAAAGAGGCGCCCTAGCGGCCGTTTGCACTCCGACGCTCAAGTCAGCCAGCAAGACACACCAAAAAACTGTCCACCCACGTATCTGAGCACCGCGTATGGCACTCTGGGGGTGGTAAAAGAAACTGTGTATATGTGTGTGTGCTGTCTCCTTCAGGCAAAAATCTTCTCCGGTCACTTGTTCGTAACCTTAAAGCACGGGCAAGCAACCAAAGAGTTTCTCGTCAATTTGCCAAAGGTTCCAACCCTTTTTCCGACATTCTCAGCGCTATTTAAACTGCCCCAGCATTTAAAGCGCCTTAAAGCGCTTTTACACTCAAACGTAACGCACTCATTAAAGCGCTTAATTACGAAACGTAGCGCATTTAAGACGTTGAAACGCTTGGGAGCCATAATAGTACCTGAATGCTCGAAAGGGAAACTGTATTGAATATCTTTAATTACCTGGCACCTGACTAGAGGGTGTTTCTATTCCGGCATTGCTGTCATACACGTGGAGGGCCTCACGACGCCATGACCCCATCTGGGGGCGTTTCTGCCCATCTGGGGACGTTTCTACGTGTGGGTCCTCCTGCTTGGGAGTGCTACTGCGCTAGGGGTGGCTTTTTGGGTGCCAACTCATGCCCCCAAGTATCTAGCCACTTACTCTGAGAGCGTATCTGCCTTCCTCTCACACCCTGCACCCGGTTATCCTGGGCGTGACCTTCCTCTTGGGTCGTATCTGTCCCGAAGGCGTCTCTGGGGCAGCAGGGGTACTTCGCGAGTCAGGCTGCCCTTCACTGGTACTATCACTATGGCCTTGAAGCCACCTTTTCCTTCTCTTTATCACTTTCCCGAGATATCGGGACCTGAGGCTTTCCCACGACGTCGCTCCCTCCATGGTCTTTCCTACCCATGGGTATCGGGGAACCACACCGTGATTGCCTTGCTTTTACACTGTTTAATCTGGCGACGCCCTCACCTGGGCGACGCCTTCACCCAGGCGACGCCTTCGCCTAGGCGACGCCTCCTCTTGGCGTCTCTACATCTGGGCGACACCTCGAGCTGACTTTGACTTTCCAACCGTTGACTTTGACCTTGACTTAGTCAACGCCCTGATACGGGACGGTACAACTAGTATAAAAAAAGTGAAAATGCAAATTTGTGGTATCAATTCTTAAAGAAAAAAACATTTTCAAAATTTTGGATTCATCATGATTGGCAAATTGATTTCAACCTTTGTGAAATTTTTATCCTTTTGCTTTAGCAATTTCTTAAGAAAAAGTTTCAATGTTAAAAGTTTAGTAAGTATCTTTGAGTCCTTTTTGTGTGCCTATTTCTTGATTGTCTTTCTTCAAGTTTTGTCATAATCTCTTTCTCAAATTTGGTTTAGCTTTTCTTGCTTAAGCTTTTCTTGTTTGTCTTTTCTTTCTTTTCCTTAAGTTTTGTGGTGGTTTCCTTTAAGATCAAGTCTTGAAGGCTTTGACCTTTTCCATTTGAGAGTATCTCAACCGCAAGAAAGACCTTTTGTGAAGTGGAAGAATTTCTTTGAAGTACTTTCAGTGTTTTCTTCTTGAATTTCACCAAAAGTGACGCAAACGTGAGGAATGTTTAAATTGTTTTCACTAATTGTTTATTCCTTAGTGCAAAAATTATGGGTCATTTGTCTTTAGGTGAATCTTCAAAACCATAATCATATCACAAAGCCCACCTTTTGGGAGAACTTGTGTAGGTCAAGAAGCGACTTGTCCACAAAGACAAGAAAATAAGCGAACTAGCAAAAAGATTGCAAAGACCAGAAGAAGCTCAAGCGAGGCAAAATCAAGAAAGGAGATTGGAGCCGCTAAAAGCACCTAGACCATCCATGCACTATGGTAGTCAAGAACATGATTGGCGAGTGCACACTTTTGGGTCCTTCCAAAATGACTCCAGCACCGTTACCCTGCTGGTTTGACGATCCATCCACCGAGAGTACCCAACGGAAATCGTCCCCTTCCACTCGTGTCGCCTCAGATGAGAGCTCGACCACGAAATCTGCAAAGATTTGCCCCTTGATCGGGCCTCGGGGCTCATACTTAATATCAAACTCTGACAATTCTACTGCCCACTTCACCATCCTTCCCGCAACGTCAGGCTTTTTCCAGACCTTCTGGATGGGCAGGTCAGTCATCACCAGTATGGTGAAGCTATGGAAATAGTGGCGCAACCTCCTCGCCGAAAATACCACAGCCAGCGCAGCCTTTTCCAGGGCCTGATATCTCGTCTCGGGGCCCTGCAACACCTTACTCACAAAATAAATAGGCTTCTGAGCCTGATCCTGATCCTGGGCGAGCACCGCACTCACCGCCCTCTCAGTTACAGCAAAATACAACCTGAGAGGGGTTCCCACCAGCGGTTTGCACAAAACCGGCGGGCTCGCCAGATACTCCTTCAGCTTGACGAAGGCTTCCTCGCACTCCTTCGTCCAAACAAACTTATTATTGCGCCTCAAGCACTGAAAATAGGGATGGCCCTTTTCTCCGCTAGCTGATACGAAGCGAGACAGGGCTGCCATCCGACCTGTTAGCTGCTGGACTTCTTTCACCGTAGCTGGGCTCCTCATCGCCAAGATGGCGGCACACTTATCAGGGTTGGCCTCTATGCCTCTTTCAGTCAAGAGGAAACCCAAAAACTTTCCAGCCTCCACGCCGAAAATGCATTTCTCTGGATTAAGCTTTAATCTGAACTTGGCGATCGTTGTGAACAATTCTTCCAAGTCTGCAACGTGCTTGCTCTTTTCCGGCGAGGTCACGACCATGTCATCGACGTACGCTTGCACGTTCCTTCCCAGCATCGGTGCAAGTACTCGATCCATCAGCCTCTGGTACGTGGCCCCCGCGTTCTTCAGCCCAAACGGCATCACCTTATAGCAATAGCACGATCTCTCCGTCATGAAGCCTGTCTTCTCTTCATCCATGGGATGCATCTTGATCTGATTATATCCCGAGAAGGCATCCAGGAAGCTCAGCAACTTACACCCTGCAGCACTATCTACTAGGGCGTCTATGCTTGGTAAAGGATACGAATCCTTTGGGCAAGCTTTGTTCAGGTCAGTGAAATCGACGCACATGCGCCATTTCCCGTTACTCTTCTTCACCAGCACGACATTTGCCAGCCATTCAGGGTACTGGACTTCCCTGATGTGGCCTGCAGCGAGGAGTTTCTATGTTTCGTCCCTGATCGCCTGCCTCCTCTCCTCGTTGAACTTTCTTCTTCTTTGTCGTACTGGTCTCACCAAGTTATCCATCGCCAGATGATGGCACAAGAAGTCGGGGTCGATCCCGGGCATGTCCGAAGCGGACCATGCAAACGCGTCCAGATGCCGCTCAATCACCTTGGCGATCTGGTCCTGGAGCTCAACCTCCAGGGATCTTCCCAGCTTGAAGATCTTTCCCCCGATTTCTCTCTCGAGCCACTGCTCGACGGGTTTTGGTCTGGTTTCTCTGGCGATCACCGCCCTGGCGATTCCCAGTTCTCTCGCTTCCTCAGGGCGATTCCTTGCCTCTTCCTCTTCCAGATCGGCATTCCCCTCCCCTAGCTCAGCATCCACCATCTCCACGTCCCTTCCGGCGGTCTCCTCTGTTACCGTCGATCTGGGCTTCACACCAGGAGGCGGGGTGGTCGTTACGTAACTCACCGATCTCTTGTTTTTCAGGCTATTCCATAGCACTTCTTTGCTTCCTTTTGATCGGATTTGACGGTGATAACCACCCCCTCCATGGACGGCAACTTCACCTTCATGTGCCGGGTCGACGGTATGGCACCTATCCTGTTGAGCGTGGGCCTTCCCAACAGGATGTTGTATGCTGAAGGAGCGTTTACAACGAGGTATTTGATTTTCTCCGTTTTTGAACCCGCCACATCTGTAAACGTTGTCCTCCATTCTATGTACCCCCTGACCTCCACCTGGTCACCAGCGAACCCATACAAACACCCTCCATAGGGCCTCAGTTGGTCAAGGGGCAGCTCTAGCTGCGTGAAAGTCGACCAAAACATCACATCTGCCGAGCTTCCTTGGTCCACCGGCACCCTGTGGACCTTTCTTCCTGCTGTTATCAGCGAAATTACTATAGGATCGTTGTCATGAGGCACAACATCCCGGAGATCTTGTTTGGTGAATGTAATATCCACTTCCGGCGAGTGGTCTTCAAACATATCCACCGTCATCACAGACCTCGCGTACCTCTTCCTCTGTGATGCGGTGCATCCACCTCCTGAGAAACCCCCTGCAATGGTGTGGATTTCTCCGTGCGTAGGCATCTCGTGCTGCTGAGTTTCAGCACCTGCTGGTTGGGAGCTCGACGCACCCCCCGTCCTTCTGTCCAGCAAATAGTCATTTAGGAACGCGCTCTTTACCAGATCGTCGAGCTGGTATCCTAATGCTAAGCACGAGTCCACTGTATGGCCAAAGCCCTGGTGAAACTCACACCAGGCGTCTGGCTTTGGTCCCAGCACCCTGTCGCCCACCTTTTCGGGCGCCTTCAACCTAGCGGATATATTGGGAATGGCGATCAGATCCGCCAATCCCATGACAAACTTGTGCTTAGGCGGGCGATTGTATTCCCGGCGTGCTGGTTGCTGGCGTCCTTGGCCCCTGCCCTTGTTCTTCCTTGGATCATAAGGATGGCGAGTCCTCTGATCCCTCCTGGCCGCCGCTGTCTCCAGCACTCTCTGTGGCTGGATCCTGGTCTGGGCGCGTGGCCTAGTGGGGGCCACTCTTCCTCTCTTCTCGGCGACTTCGCTCTCATCGGCGATGTGGGCCACCGCAAGTCGCCTAACCTCAGCAAACGTGGCAGGGTGTGCCCTGATCAACGCCTCGCAGAATGGTCCCGGCAGCACGCCTTTCTTAAATGCATAGACTAGCATTTCTTCATCCTTGGCCGGCGATCTGACCATCTGCGCCCCAAAACGATTCAGGTAGTCCCTGAGGGACTCTCCCTGATACTGCCTTATATCAAACAGGTCGTAAGACACCCTGGGCGGTGCCTTATTCACGATGTACTGCTCAACAAAAAACTTTGAGAACTGTTGAAAAATGGTTATGTGACCGTTAGGCAGGCTCACAAACCATTCCAGCGCCGTTCCCTGGAGCGTGCTCACAAACATCTTGCAATACACGGCGTCTGATCCCCCTGACAGCATCATCTGCGTATGGAACGTGGTGAGATGAGCTTCAGGATCCTCCACGCCGGTGAAAACAGCCTTCACAGGAACCACGCTCGCAGGAATAGGCGTGTCAGTAATCGCCTGATCGAAAGGCATAGGAAAAACGCGAGGTGGCGACGACGGCGCGACCTCTTCAGCAACGGAACGCCCTTGCTGCTCCTGAAGAGCTTGACGCAGCTCCTCAGTAACCTTGCTGAGCTCGTCATTCCTGGCCCGAGAGGCGGCCAGGTCCTCGTGCATTCTCGCCTGTTCTATGCGCGAGGCTTCCACAGTTGCCTGCAACGAGCGCATAATCTCTACCATCTGCGCCATGGTCATGGCGGCGGCGCCTTCAGCAGCGATGGGCGCAACTGGACTTGAACGATTGCTTCTCATTTTTCTCATGAAACTTAGCGAATCACAGAATGCAGCGAACAACACTTACTTCAGCTACGATCGATTCAGCGATCAATCGGAAAAAACTGTGCGAAACTCCGCAAGAAAACTCAAGAACACCGCAAACCTTCAAACAAACCTGCGATTCCACCAGAAACCACCACTTTCCCCACGGATAACCAAATGAGCGAAAGAACTCAAACTCCACCGAACAAATCACGCGTAAACAGCAGAAAACCTCACTTCACCGATCAAAAATCCGAACGAACCGTATAAAACGCGAAATCACCGAACAAATCTCAAGCGAACAGCGAACGATGGTTGCACCAGCACACAACCACGCAGAAAACTTCGAAAACCTCCAAGAACTCACGCTGTGGATGGGAGCAAGTTTTACACGGCCCCACGGTGGGCGCCTGATGATCCTGCCTGTTGACCAGAACGCTGGAAACTGCCTCGTCAAAGGATCGACGTGTGCACCGCTTCAAACCTCCGTCCTTCTTCGAGATCCACCTCAAGAACCTGCAAAAGAACAGAGCGGCACCGCTGCGGCCGATCGCACTCCAATGCCCAAGTCAGTGACCGAACCACCAAATACTAAGAGTGAGAGCGCTCAAGAAATCTCAAGGAACCGTGCAATATTCTCTCTCACAGCAAGCTCTATAACTCGCAAGCGTAAAGAGTGTAATCTGAACGTGCGTACCTCAGAAAGTTCGTAGAGAACTCTTATATACCTGGTCACTTTCTCTCTCCTGGCAGTTACAGACCTGGACACGTGGCTTGCATCCAGTTGTACACGTGCCATCATCTTGACTTGGGCGCTGCTTCTGACTCTCTTTTTGGCTAAGTTACTTATGCATGGTACTGCCCAGTGCATAGCTAACTTGGGAGCGCGATCTCTACTGGAATTGGCGAGTTAGGGTGCTCTCGTACACCTTCCCTGTGGTCTCGCCGGCCGCCTTCATAATCTGCCCCACCTTCATCTTTGGCGATGTGCTTGTTCTGGCGATCTCCAATCATTTGGTCGCCTGAGTTTACCATCTAGCGACTTCATCTTCAACTGGGCGATCGCCTGGTATGCTGGAGATCGCAGCACGCCAACTTAATAACTGGCGATTACACGAACCCTCCGACTTCCTTCCCTTCTGCAACTCTGGCGCCTTGTCCACACGCCTACTCTGTGGCTTGGTGCCACGTCATCACTTCCGACTACCAGGGCGGTACAAAATCATTTCTTCCCTAAACATTCTCTACAACCATGGCCTGTATCTAGAAATCACCCATGTGAACTCCCCAAGCTTCATAAACAGAAGTTTGTCTCACATCCTAAACTTAGAAATATCTTCTCTGGGAACAAACTAACTATGTTATTTGCAGGAGTTCTAAATTTGAGGACGAATTCTTTCCAACCTGGGGGGCATGATACAAACCAAAGCAACCAACAGATGATTAAGGACACATCAAGCACCTCACAAAAAGGTCAATCATCTAAGTATACAAATTTGGCCCCCACCAAACCTCGAGAAAGCATCAGCAAAATAAGAAGTTATAAACCAGAATATCAGAAGTTCTTCCTTCTGGTCTTTATTTAAATAAATTGGGCTCACTTTAGGGGTCCAAATAGAAAAGATAGGCCACAATAAGGTGCCTTTAGCATAATATGGGTGGTGGGTAGCATTTTAGCTTGTTCCTAGCCCTTTTGGAAGTCATTTTGACCTAGTTTCTAGAAGGACAAGCCTAGGATGCCGGTTTGACTTAGTCAAACCAAAAGGCTGCCCATTTTTTCCCTTTTCCCATCCTACCCTTTAGTTCGTTCTCCAAGGCTCCTTCACCTATAAATAGGAAGCCTACCTAGTGTATTTTACAAGTTGAAATTAATAGAAGAAGAGTTAATCTGCACAAATTGTGTGAGGTGTTAGTGAGGTTTGAATTCCTCTTAGCATTTAGGTCTTATCTTGTGAGAATTGAGAGCTCTCAAGTGGCAGCTATCATCACTTATCTTGGAGGCCAATCACACTCCAAGTGGCGTTTTCCACTTCTCAAATCCATCACATAAGCTTTATCTTTCCTTCATCTTTTCTTCCATTTTCATTCCATTTTTACTCTTTGTATCATGTTCTTGTTTGGTTTTCCTTGTTTCCATTCGACAATTCTATTTGGTTTTCCTTTCCATGTTCTTAAATTCCGCACCTTTTAGCATCACTTTCACCTTATAATTGTCGTTTCCTTCTGCTCTTGTGATGTTATCCTTCACACTTACTTAACCACTTGGTTAAGTTCGTGTCCAGTGGGGATCTTCTTAGAGTTCTCACCATTTTCTTTCTTAAAATCTGAATCTAAGTAAAGTGTCACACCAAAAATGAACAATCCTAAAATGAGTAGAACTTATGGAGAAGAAGTAAAGGGCCACTTGGAGAAGAGAAGGCTCCAAAATGAGAGGTGCAAAGATATGACCCAGATAAACTAGAGTACTTAGACTCACAAATTCACTAAAGCAGAGTTTCTTTACTTCAATTCTCAATGTTGAAAATACATGAGGCAAGACACCCTATTTACAGGAAGGGGTGCCTCAGTGGGCAAGATGGGTGAAGGGTAGAAATGGAAAGGGAGAGGGGCTGCCTAGAGTGTTGACCATGGTCAAAACCACAACTTTAGGCATAGCTTCTAGAAGGTAGGTTAAAAATCCTAATTCTAGGTGCCTTGTCTTGAAAAAGTGGGCTTGGTACCAAGCCATTTCGCTAAGTACACTCCCTTTTATGCTATGTGAACTTACTCTAGCCTTTTTTTGTATTTGTACTCCCAAAGGGAGCCCACTTATTTACAAATAGATTTTTTTCTTTTAAAAAAACCAGAAGAAAGAACATTTGGTGTTCTGGTCTATGCCCAGTTCTTCTTTTGGTGAGGTCCGCCTGATCTTTGGTGGAGTCTTAACTTGATTACTAAGATGACCGCTCATAGTGTGAATTATCTCTTGAGTTCTTGGTCATCTTTTTGGCTACTTGGCTTGTATCATGCCTCCCAAGTTGGAGAGAATTCGACCTCGAAGTTAGAACTCTTGCAAATAACATAGCCAGTTTGTTCACATATAAGATAGTGCAAGATGTGGCATATGAAGTAAACTTATGTTCATAAAGCTTTGGAAGTTCATATGGGTAAGTTTTAGATACAAGCCATGTTTGGAAAAAATATTTGGGGATGACATGATGTTTGAATTTCATCCCTGATGTGAGTTGATTTTAGATTGCACATTTTAATGGTTTTGCTTTTGTTTATATTTTGTAATTTTGCAATTTAAAGGTGAGAACCCTAAGAAGATCTCCATTGGACACGAACTTAACCAAGTGGTTAAGTAAGTGTGAAGGTTCACTTCACAAGGGCAAAGACAAAATTACAATAATATGGTGACAATGATGCTATGGTGTGGAATTGATGAAGAGAAAATAAAAGAAGAAACGAAACAAGACTATAATGATAAAGAATGACCAAATGGAAGGAACATTAAAAAACATGAAATTGAAATGGATAATGGCGCAAATAAAGAAGGAAAAAGATGAAGGGATGAAAGAACTTATGGATTAGAATGAGAATTCACGCCACTTGGAGGAGAGGGACTCCAAGATGAGTGATGCAAGAGCCGCCACTTGAGATGTCACTCACTCAAGAAAAGACCTAGAGTCGCCACTTAGGATACTACCCACCCAAGATAAGACCCATATAAAAAGGAGTACTCAGACTCTCAATTCACTCAAGCAAAGTTTCTTTACTTCAAAATTTTAATGTGTCAATATATGGAGGAAGGCACCCTTTATATGGGAAGGAGTGACTTGGAGGGCAAGATGAGTGAGGGGTAGAAAAGGAAGGGGAGAAGGGCTGCCTAGGGTGTTGACCATGGTCAAAACCATCCCTTAGGCATAGCTTCTAGAAGGTGGGGCTACATTCTAACCCTAACGGACTAGGCACAACCTAAAATGATAAATACACCCCCCCCCCTTTTATGCTATGTGACCTACTCTAGCCTATTTTTCTATTTGGACCCCCAAAGTGAGCTCAAATTATTTACAAACATGTTTTTATTTTTAAGAAGACTAGAAGAAAGAACATTTGGTGTTCTGGTCTATGCCCGGTTCTTCTTCTGGTGAGGTCCATCTGATCTTTGGTGGGGTCTTTACTTGATTGCTAAGATGAATGCTCACAGTGTGAATTGTCTCTTGAGTCCTTGGTCATCTTCTTGGCTACTTGGATTGTATCATACCCCCCAAGTTGGAGAGAATTCGACCTCGAATTTAGAATTCCTGCAAATAACATAGTCATTTTGTTCACATATAAGATAATGCAAGGTGTGGAATGTGAAGTAAACTTATGTTGATGAAGCTTTGGGAGTTCATATGGGTAAGTTCTAGATACAAGTCATGTTTGGAAAGAATATTTGGGGTTGACATGATGTTTTGCAGAAAATCCTCATAAAAGGTGAGAACTTTTAGGAGGTGTTTGAATTCCATCCCTAAACTTCTTTACCCAAGATGCCAAGTATTTAGAATTATAAAGTAATGAAAAAGAGAAGGAGGAAGTATACCTAGGAGGCGCAGTTAGTTTTGGGTGGGTCAACATTATTGTTGTGATTGTCTGAGATGAGATGTTGAAACCCATTTTAATTTCCTCTCTTGTTTCATTTTCTCTTTTGGTTTTCATTTTTATTTCGTCTTGATTTATCTCTTTTATCATTATGGTTCTTTTACTTTGGCAATTAGTAGGAATGTGCCCAAAACCTAGACATTTAAAGTATTTTTGACTTGAGGTTTTGGGTGTGATTTAGGAGTAGAAGGTTTATGATATGGAGTGGTTTGTTTTGAGAAATTGGAAGGAAAATCTTGGTTTTGAAATTTGTTTTTCCCCTTCCAAGATGATTTGTAAAAGCCAACATTATGAGTATTTGTAAAACAATTTTTCAAAACTTGTGATTCAACCTTGATCGCTAGGTGAACCAATTTTTCTAAAGAATTATACTCATATAATTCTATAACATCTTGTGTTTCTCGCTGTAATCCACTCACAAATCTAACAATCTTTGAGTCTTCACTTTCATGCATATTAATTTTAGTCAAAGTTACTTCCAAATCTTTAAAATACTCGTCTACACGCCTAGATCTTTGTTGAAGTCGTTGGAACTTCAACAAGAGTTCCTTCCTATAGCAAGGATGAACAAACCGCGCGTGCATGCATAACTTTAAATCACTCCAAGAGACCACGGTTGGCCTCTTGTTTAGCCCAATGTCCATTACATTTTGATGCCACCATTGAATGGCATAGTCTAAAAATTCTTGGGAAGCTAACCTAACTTTTTGGTCTTCTTTGGCCTCATACACATTAAAGATTTGTTCTACTTTAGCTTCTCATTCTAAATAAAAATTAGGGTCATTTTCCCCACTAAAACTAAGTGACGTTACAAAATAAAAAGAATTATTTGGTTGTTGATGGTGCTGATGGCGCCGTTCTTCAAAATTGTGCACTATCCAATCTTGTTCTTGACTTCGATAGCGCATATTATGTCTAGTAGCTCTTCTAGACTCCCATCTCCTTTCTCTAGTTTGTCTCTCTTGATTCTCTTCTAACCTTTGCAATCTTTCCACTATTTGTCTTATTTCCTCGTCTTTGTGGGCCATTCGTCTCTTAGCATCCACAAGCTCCCCCAAAAGATGTGCCTTGTGAGGTGATTATGGTTTAGAAGATTCTTTTGAAGACAAATGAACCATAATTTTGCACAAGGAAACAAAAAATTAGTGAAAATTTTAATATAAAACCTCACTCACGTGTATCACTCAAGAAAGATTCGCACTCCAGAAGGTTTAAACTTGGTAGCAACATCTCAACTGAAAGATGACAAAGTTCTTACACTTGCTCACCAAAGATCCCCACAACAAAACTTAAGAAAGATTTGAAAGGCAAGCAAGAAAAGCTTAAAAGAAAGAAAGCTAAACCAAATTGGAATTAAGATAATGACAAAACTTTGAGAAGATTAACAAGAAAAGCACGAATGAAGACTCAAAGAAACTTACTTAAACTTTTAACTATGAAGTTTTAATTTTCTTAGAAATTGTAAAAGAAAAATGGATAAAATTCCACAAATACATAAAAAGAATCCCTTTTTAAATAATTTTTGAAATTGAAAAGTGAATTGCACTAACTTTTTTTTTGTCTTTACTTTTGTTTTATGGATTCAAAATGTCCACAATTTCGGCATGCATATTTTAATTCACTTTCAATTTTCACAAATAGATTGGGATTCAATTCATATGATCACTTGAAGTCTTTGTTTGCAACTAAATCAACTTCTACTCAAAAAAATTTCTAGTTGCTTTTAGTTCTTCAAAATTGAAAGCAAAATAAGTAGAAAGATTTTAAAGAGTCCTAGAACAGTAAGAACATAAGACTCAAGCAAATGAGGTAATGAAAAAAATTTGACAAAAATAATTCAAAAGTAGAATTTAAAATGCTTAATGAATAAAAAGTGGAATTGTAAATGACAGGAATTTAAAGGTGGAAAAGAAAGGTGTTGAATTGTAAAGTGAAATTAAATTGCTAAGAGGTAAAAGATAAATTTTAAATGTTCAGGAAAAAAGGCATAAAATTAACTCTTAAAAGATAAGCACAATTAGAACCATGCTCTGATTACCATATGATGAGAGTTGATTTTAGGATAGTACATTTTATTGGTTGCTCTTTGTTTATGATTTTGGATTTAGCAATTTAAGGTGAGAACCCTAAGAAGATTCCTACTAGACACGAACTTAACCAAGTGGTTAAATAAGTGTGAATGTTCATTCCAGAAAGGCAAAGAGAAAACACAATAATATGGTGACAATGATGCAATGGTGCGGAATTGAAGAGAACATCACAAGAATAACAAAGATGACCGAATGGAAAGAACAATAAAGAACATGAAGGGAATGGAGGTGGAAAGGAAAATAAAAGAAATAAAAAAGGGAAAAGATGAGTAAAACTTATGGAGAAGAAGGAAGTCACGCCACTTGGAGAAGAGAAGACTCCAAGATGAGTAGTGCAAAGAGCCGCCACTTGAGATGTTACTCACCCAAGATAACACCCAAATAAACTAAAGTACTCAGACTCACAAATTCACTCAAGAAGAGTTTCTTTACTTCAATTTTCAATGTTCAAAATACATGAGGCAAGACACCCTATTTATATGAAGGGGTGCCTTGGTTGGCAAGATGGGTGAAGGGTAGAAATGGCAAGGGAGAGGGGCTGCCTAGGGTGTTGACCATGGTTAAAACCGCAACTTTAGGCATAACTTCTAGAAGGTAGGTTAAAAACACTAATTTTAGGTGCCTTGTCTTGAAAAAGTGGGCTTGGTACCAACCCATTTTGCTAAGTACACTCCCTTTTATGCTATATCAACCTACTATAGCCTATTTTCCTATTTGGACCCCCAAAGTAAGCCCGCTTATTTACGAACATGTTTTTGTCTTTTCAAAAGACCATAAGAAAGAACATTTGGTGTTCTGGTTTGTGCCTAGTTCTTCTTCTGGTGAGGTTCGTATGATCTTTGGTGGGGTCTTGACTTGATAGTTGAGATGACATCTCATAGTTTGAATTGTCTCTTAATTCCTTGGTCATCTTTTTGGCTACTTGGATTGTATCAGAATGACATGGACGTCACCTTAGAAAGGGAATACCAGCATGTTAATGACTTGGAGGAGCTATTTCCCACGATAGCAAGGTACAATCTGAAGCTAAATACTGATAAATGCGTATTTGGAGTTGAAGTAGGGAAATTTCTTGGTTTCTTGTTAACCGAGAGAGGTATAGAAGCGAACCCAGATAAATGTACAGCAATCATAGAAATGATAATTCTAGCTTATGTGAAGGAAGTGCAACAGCTAATCGAGCGCATGGCCACCCTGTCTCGTTTCTTATCAGCCAATGGAGATAAGAGGTATCCTTATTTCCAATGCCTTAAGAAGAATAACAGTTTCGCATGGACTGATGAATGTGAAAAGGCTTTTGTCAAGTTAAGGAATACTTGGCTAGTCCCCCAGTCCTCAATAAACCAACTTTGAAAATCCCTGTCTGTCTATATTTTTCAATAACAAATCGGACTATCAGCTCGGTTATTTTGCAAGAGCAGGAGAATGTTCAGAAGCCAGTCTATTTCATAAGCAAGGTGCTATAAGGACCAAAGGTTCAGTATCAAGATATCGAAAAAGCTACTTTAGCTGTGGTGTTTACAGCTTGACGACTTTGTCATTACTTTCAGAGCTTCACTATGATTGTAATGATCGACATGCCCATCCATAAGGTTTTGCAAAAGCCTGATATTGCAGGTTGGATGGTTCATTAGGAGGTTGAGTTGTCTGAGTTCGACATACAATAAGAACCGCGAGGACCAATTGATATGAACCCAAGAACATGATATGGATATGATATGAACATGTTATGGATTCAATAAGAGTTAGAATATGATTAGGCATTTTTTAAGAATTGGATCAATGTTCTTAATCATTCAAGAACTCACCAAATCACAAGAACCAAGCCAAACTCACATAGAAACCTATTTTTGGACATATGAACCGAATGAAACAAAGAAGAACACAAATGCACCGATTAAAACTTCAAGAAACATAATTAAAACCATAAGAACAACAAACTAAAACAATCTATCGAACATAAACACAAACTAAACAAGTTCTACCGATTGAATCAACAAGAAACAACAAAGACATGTTTTAGACTTTGTTTTGGAATGGAAATGGAAGAAACAAACTAAACAAGTTCTACCGATTGAATCAACAAGAAACAACAAAGACATGTTTCAGAGTTTGTTTTGGAATGGAAATGGAAGAAGAAGATGAATAGGAATAGGAAACTTATGTGGTTTGAGCTCTTGGAAATGTGCACACCACTTGAAGGATGGTTGGCTTCAAGATGAGTGTTGTTGCCACAATTTGAGAGCCTAAGAATTCACTCAAGATAAGACTAGAAGAGAAGAAGACACAAGTCTCTCTCAATCACTCACCAATTTGGTAGAGGTTCTTTACTCTAAGAAATCAATCTTATCATTTCAAAGACCTAAGCCTCCCTTTTATAAAGGGGAAGACCGGTCATAAAGTACAAGAGAAGCTTGAAAGGTCACCTTCTAACTCCTTCTAAAACATTCTAGCACCTAAAGGAGTGCGAAAAGGCACCCTTCTAGTTCCTTCCTAAAACTAGCGCCTAAGGTGCTATACAATGGAGGTGTCTTTTAGGTTTCCCTCTTTCGCACCTTCCTAAACACCACTCTATATGTTTTACAATTTTATACAAAAGTAATCATAAAAAGAGAAAACATTTGAAGCCTACTACCCAAATCCTTAGCTTTTCTCCTTGTAATCCTTTGAGGTATAAAGGATGATGAGCTAATTTGTCTTTGAGAATCTTGAACTTGAACCTCATTCTCTTCTTCTACTTGATCTCCATGACCAATTAAAGGCCAGGTATATGCAGACTTCATGGTAGAGCTTTCATCTAAGGACTTTCAGCCTGAACTTAATGATTTCTGATGGGTCCTTTCGGTAGATGGATCCTGCAACCTACAAGGGAGCGAAGCTGAAGTCATTCTAGAAGGATCAAATGGGCTTTTAATCGAGCAGGCTCTTAGATTTGGATTTAAGGCAAGCAAAAACCAAACTGAGTTTGAGGCCCTGATAGCAGAAATGTTGCTGACAAAGGAGTTAGGAGCTCAATGCCTGTTGGAAAAAAGTGACTCACTACTCGTGACCGGGCAAGTCACAGGCAAATATCAAGCCAATGACCCACAACTAGCCTCGTACCTCAGGTATAAGAAAATCTTAAGAGCAGTTTTCTCTGCATTTGATCTTGTTCGTGTCCCTAGAGAACAAAATTCTTGAGCAGACCTGTTATCTAAGTTGGCTAGCTCGGGAAAAGAAGGTCGGCATCGGTAATCCAGGAGACGTCACAAAGGAGCTGTTAAAGGTTGATCACTTGGAGGTCTTGCAGATCAGCCTAGAATAAGGGAGAAGACATCGATCGATGGTCCAAGAAACACTAAAAGTCCCAAGAATAACCATTAACTTCCCAAAGATGAATATTCTGAGGTTATGCAGATCAGAACTAAAGATACCTGGCTAACACCTTATAAACGATATCTTGCCGATGGATTACTTTCCTCTGAGCCCGCATATGCCAAAATTGTCTAGAGGAACGAAGGTCGGCATACCCTAATAGATGGGAATCTATTTCATTACAGTTATACTCATCCATTCTTCACCTGTGTAAGTGGGGACCAGTGTACTCAGATAATGTTCGAACTTCACGAGGGTGTTTGTAGCAGCCACATTAGTGAACAAGCTCTCTCATTGAAAGTCATCCGAGAAGGGTATTATTGGTCGAGAATGAAAGAAGATTGCAGGAAGTATGACCAGTGATGTGAACAATGTCAGAAGCACACTCATTGGTGTCATACACCAGCCGAGGAGCTGCGATCGATTTACAGCCCATGGCCTTTTCGTACTGGGGGGTAGATATTTTGAGCCCTTTCCCTTTGACCATACGCCAAATGAATACCTCATCGTTGCCATTGAATATTTTACCAAATGGATTGAAGTTGAACCGGTTGCAGAAATAACTTCTTACAAAGTCCACATTTTGTATGGAAGAACATTGTGTGCCAGTTTAGAATTCTAAGGAACTTAATATCCGACAATGGAACCCAATTTGCCAACCAACAATTGGGAAAGTTGTGCATGAAGCTCGGGATAAAGCAGA
This sequence comes from Phaseolus vulgaris, assembly GCF_000499845.2. Classification (NCBI taxonomy): domain Eukaryota; kingdom Viridiplantae; phylum Streptophyta; class Magnoliopsida; order Fabales; family Fabaceae; genus Phaseolus; species Phaseolus vulgaris. Next base: position 15,587,945 of record NC_023755.2, on the reverse strand, counting down.
TCTTCGCCTCGGTAGAACACCCACAGACGAATGGGAAGGCCGAGTCGACCAACAGGGTCCTATTGACAAAACTGAAGATGAAACTGAAAAAGGAAAAATAAAATTCTTCAGAGGAAATTCCAAAAATTTTGTGGTCTTATCACTCCAATCCACAATCAACAATGAAAGAAACACCATTCAGCATAGAATATGGATCAGATGCCATGATACCTACCGATGGAAGTGCAAGAAAATTATCCTAGGTTCCAAAGTTTTATCGTTCAAGAATCCAAAGAAGGAAGGAGAATGAGCTCACATTTGCTGGAAGAGGCACGTGATCACGCCAATATAAACTCGAAAGCCTTAAGGAGAAGGGTGGAAGTGAGGCACAAGATCAAGATAAAACCTCAGCAGTTCAAGGTCGCTGACTTGGTCATGAAGAAGGCCCACCCCTATCAAATTGAGAACAAGATGTCTCCAAAATGGATTGGCCCATTTCGTGTAGTCGAGGTACTCGAAAACGGCGCATATAAGTTGGAAACCCTGGGTGGAGGAGCCATCCCACAAACGTGGAATAAAACAAATCTCAAGTTTTATTTCAGTTAAGATGCCTAGATTTCCATATCTTTCCTTTGAACACTATTTTTCTATTTGAGGTAACACTCCTTTTTCCCTCAAAAGGGGTTTCTTATTGAGGTCACCACTAGTAAATTTGTTCTTTGGAGAGATATGTGAAATGAGTTAACTCGAATTGAATAGTGTAGTCACTCGAGATGACACACGGTAAGACGACATAACTCGGTTTAAGCACGATTACTTGAGTATAGGCTCCTTGTGAGATGAATTGATTTGAATGGGCGACGTCGTCCGAGATGGCACACGGTAAGACGACCTAACTCGGTGTAAGCACAGTTACTCAAGTATAGGCGCCCTGCGACATGAATTGATTTGAATGGGTGACGTCGTCCGAGATGGCACACGGTAAGGCGACCTAACTCGGTGTAAGCACGGTTACTCGAGTATAGGCGCCCTGTGAGATGAATTGATTTGAATGGGTGACGTCATCCGAGATGGCACACGGTAAGACGACCTAACTCAGTGTAAGCATGGTTACTCGAGTATAGGCACTCTGTGAGATGAATTGATTTGAATGGGTGACGTCGTCCGAGATGGCACACGGTAAGACGACCTAACTCGGTGTAAGTACGGTTACTCAAGTATAGGCGCCATGTGAGATGAACTAATTTAGATAGGTCACGTTGTTCGAGATGGCATACGGTAAGACAACCTAACTTAGTGTAAGCACAGTTACTCAAGTATAGGTGCCCTGTGAAATGAATTGATTTGAACGGGTGACGTCGTCTGAGATGGCACACGGTAAGACGACCTAACTCGGTGTAAGCCCGATTACTCAAGTATAGGCGCCATGTGAGATGAATTTATTTTAATGGATGACGTCATCCAAGATGGCACACAGTAAGACAACCTAACTCTATGTAAGCACGGTTACTCGAGTATAGGCGCCCTGTAAGATGAATTAATTTAGATAGGTGAGGTCGTCTGAGATGGCTCACGGTAAGGCGACCTAACTTGGAACAAATGTGGTAACTTAAGTATAAGCGCCATGTGCAGTGAATTAGTTTAAACATATGAATTATCCAATTTTACACATGGTAAGAAGATCTGACTCGAAACAAATGAAGTCACTCGAGTATGGACGCCCTGTGAGATTAATTAGTTTAAATAGGCGTGGTTATCCAAACAGCACAAGATAGGACGACCTAGCTCGGAATAAACGTAGCCATCCAAACAGGCACCCTGTGAAAAACGAGTTGTGTCGAAAATGTCCAAGCAAACGATGGACAGTTTGAGCTGAAGGGAACAACTCGATCAACATGAAAGATGTTGGTTTTAAAAGGTTAGCCTTTTCATTAATAGTTTATATCGTTATGATTTTCGTCATAGTTAATTATGTTATGTTTAGGGTGTAAAGGTAAGTTAGCTCAATTGGTAAACCATTTATGCATACATTCATAGCACTATAGGTAATGCCTTTTGATTCCAAAATAATAAATCATCTTAGGATTACCTAAAGTTCTGAAGTGCCAAATAAATGTTAAGAAAGGGTCCAAACATAAATAAGTTTAACAGTTGAAAGCTAAATAGTTAATATAGTCCGTAAAAGTTCAAATTAAGTATCCTCCACCAGCTTTCCCTCAAATGTGATCTTGCCCGGGTCTAGTTCTGAGATGTCTATGGCAGGGTGGACGATAGTTGCCTGCTCCAAAGCAACTTCAAACCCAACGAGGTAGGATTGTACAACATCTTCTTTAAAGGATTTGGTGGCCTTGGAAAAATCTTATTCTTTGCGAGTTAATTCTCTCTTCAAGTCTTCAATCTCCTTAGAGAGTTTTCTCTTCTCCTCAACCAAGATCAGTCCCTCCTGGTTCTTGTCGGCCAAAGCCACACTGAAACAGTTAACCTCAGCTCGGAGGCGTTCCACATCTTGATGAAGTTCCATGTTCTCCTTAACGCTTTGGTCCTCAGCTCTTTTCCGATATTTTACCTTGATATTGACTAGGCAAGTCAAAGCAAATGCTTTGCCAAGGAGTTTCTTGGCATCGTGACGGAGGTGGTCTTCATCAATACTCATCAATCTGGCCTTATCCTCGCTAGGCAAAAAAAATGACTCACCATGAGTTGGGATGTCGGAATCGGGGTTCGATAAGCTTTTCCTCTACGAGCTTTCAGCCTCGCACTCTTGATGGTGATGACCTCATGGGGGCTCATCCATCTGACTGAGAATGTTTGGTAGGAGGGCTTCCAATCTTTTCCTTATAAAGACGAGGCCCGAGGTGGACTACTCGTCTTGGTCAGATTGGGCTTGAGCAACACCAGTTGAAGCTTTTCTCTTTTGTGGCAAAGAATCCTTGTGCAAGCTCGCATCTGCCCTCATTTTCTTGCTGAGCTCGGCCAACTCAGCCTTGTTAATATTGGAAAGCATGTTATCTGCAAAAAATGAATAAATACTTAGAGGTCATGAATTAAGTTTTCCCTTCCAAGGGTAAGAAAGGAGATGTACAAATATAAGCTTTGAGAGCACCAGTGAGATATTCTTTAGTCAACAATGTCAGATTATCAAAGACGACTTTCATATTTGTACCGCCCTGGTAGTCGGAAGTGATGACGTGGCACCAAGCCACAGAGTAGGCGTGTGGACAAGGCGCCAGAGTTGCAGAAGGGAAGGAAGTCGGGGGGGTTCGTGTAATCGCCAGTTATTAAGTTGGCGTGCTCCGATCTCCAGCATACCAGGCGATCGCCCAGTTGAAGATAAAATCGCCAGATGGTAAACTCAGGCGACTAAGTGATTGGAGATCGCCAGAACAAGCACATCGCCGAAGATGAAGGTGGTGCAGATTATGAAGGCGGCCGACGAGACCACAGGGAAGGTGTACGAGAGCACCCTAACTCGCCAATTCCAGTAGAGATCGCGCTCCCAAGTTAGCTATGCACTGGGTAGTACCATGCATAAGTAACTTAGCCAAAAAAGAGAGTCAGAAGCAGCGCCCAAGTCAAGGAGGCTCCAGATGGTGGCACGTGTACGACCGGATGCGAGCCACGTGTCCAGGTCTGTAATTGCCAGGAGAGAGAAAGTGACCAGGTATATAAGAGTTCTCAACGAACTTTCTGAGGTACGCACGTTCAGATTACACTCTTTACGCTTGCGAGTTATAGAGCTTACTGTGAGAGAGAATTTGCACGGTTCCTGTTCCTAGTTTCCTCTTAGTATTTGGTGATTCGGTCACTGACTTGGGCGTTGGAGTGCGATCGGCCGCAGCGGCGCCGCTCTGTTCTTTTGCAGGTTCTTGAGGTGGATCTCGAAGAAGGACGGAGGTTTGAAGCGGTGCACACGTCGATCCTTTGACGAGGCAGTTTCCAGCGTTCTGGTCAACAGGCAGGATCATCAGGCGCCCACCGTGGTGCCGTGTAAAACTTGCTCCCATCCACAGCGTGAGTTCTTGGAGGTTTTCGAAGTTTTCTGTGTGGTTGTGTGCTGGTGCAACCATCGTTCGCTGTTTGCTTGAGATTTGTTCGGTGATTTCGCGTTTTATACCGTTCGTTTGGGTTTTTGATCGGTGAAGTGAGGTTTTCTGCTGTCTACGCGTGATTTGTTTGGTGGAGTTTGAGTTCTTTCGCTCGTTTGGTTATCCGCGGGGAAAGCGGTGGTTTCTGGTGGAGTTGCAGGTTTGTTTGAAGGTTTGCGGTGTTCTTGAGTTTTCTTGCGGAGTTTCGCACAGTTTTTTCCGATTGATCGTTGAATCGATCGTAGCTGAAGTAAGTGTTGTCCGCTGCATTCTGTGATTCGCTGAGTTTCATGAGAAAAATGAGAAGCAATCGTTCAAGTCCAGTTGCGCCCGTCGCTGCTGAAGGCGCCGCCGCCATGACCATGGCGCAGATGGTAGAGATTATGCGCTCGTTGCAGGCAACTGTGGAAGCCTCGCGCATAGAACAGGCGAGAATGCACGAGGACCTGGCCGCCTCTCGGGCCAGGAATGACGAGCTTAGCAAGGTGACTGAGGAGCTGTGTCAAGCTCTTCAAGAGCAGCAGGGGCGTTCCATTGCTGAAGAGGTCGCGCCGTTGTCGCCACCTCGCGTTTTTCCTATGCCTTTCGATCAGGCGATTACTGACACGCCCATTCCTGCGAGCGTGGTTCCGGTTAAGGCTGTTTTCACCGGTGTGGAGGATCCTGAAGCTCATCTCACCACGTTCCATACGCAGATGATGCTGTCAGGGGGATCAGACGCCGTGTATTGCAAGATGTTTGTTAGCACGCTCCAGGGAACGGCGCTGGAATGGTTTGTGAGCCTGCCTAACGGTCACATAACCAGTTTCCAACAGTTCTCGAAGATTTTTGTCGAGCAGTACATCGTGAATAAGGCAGCGCCCAGGGTGTCTTACGGCCTGTTTGATATAAGGGAGTATCAGGGAGAGTCCCTCAGGGACTACCTGAATCGTTTTGGGGGGCAGATGGTCAGATCGCCGGCCAAGGATGAAGAAATGCTAGTCTACGCATTTCAGAAAGGCGTGCTGCCGGGACCATTCTGCGAGGCGTTGATCAGGGCACACCCCGCCACGTTTGCTGAGGTTAGGCGACTTGCGGTGGCCCACATCGCCGACGAGAGCGAAGTCGCCGAGAAGAGAGGGAGCGTGGCCCCCACCAGGCCACGCGCCCAGACCAGGATCCAACCGCAGAGAGTGCTGGAGACAGCGGCGGCCAGAAGGGATCAGAGCACTCGCCATCCTAATGACCCAAGGAAAAACAAAGGCAGGGGCCAAGGACGCCAGCAACCAGCACGCCGGGAATACAATCGCCCGCCTAAGCACAAGTTTGTCATGGGATTGGCGGATCTGATCGCCATTCCCAATATATCCGCTAGGTTGAAGGCGCCAGAAAAGGTGGGCGACAGGGTGCTGGGACCAAAGCCAGACGCCTGGTGTGAGTTTCACCAGGGCTTTGGCCATACAGTGGACTCGTGCTTAGCATTGGGATACCAGCTCGACGATCTGGTAAAGAGCGGGTTCCTAAATGATTATTTGCTGGACAGAAGGACGGGGGGTGCGTCGAGCTCCCAGCCAGCAGGTGCTGAAGCTCAGCAGCACGAGATGCCTACGCACGGAGAAATCCAGACCATTGCAGGGGGTTTCTCAGGAGGTGGATGCACCGCATCACAGAGGAAGAGGTACGCGAGGTCTGTGATGACGGTGGACATGTTTGAAGACCACTCGCCGGAAGTGGATATTACATTCACCAAGCAAGATCTCCGGGATGTTGTGCCTCATGACAACGATCCCATAGTAATTTCGCTGATAACAGCAGGAAGAAAGGTCCACAGGGTGCTGGTGGACCAAGGAAGCTCGGCAGATGTGATGTTTTGGCCGACTTTCACGCAGCTAGAGCTGCCCCTTGACCAGCTGAGGCCCTATGGAGGGTGTTTGTATGGGTTCGCTGGTGACCAGGTGGAGGTCAGGGGGTACATAGAATTGAGGACAACGTTTACAGATGTGGCGGGTTCAAGAACGGAGAAAATCAAATACCTCGTTGTAAACGCTCCTTCAGCATACAACATCCTGTTGGGAAGGCCCACGCTCAACAGGATAGGTGCCATACCATCGACCCGGCACATGAAGGTGAAGTTGCCGTCCATGGAGGGGGTAGTTATCACCATCAAATCCGATCAGAAGGAAGCAAAGAAGTGCTATGAGAATAGCCTGAAAAACAAGAGATCGGTGAGTTACGTAACGACCACCCCGCCTCCTGGTGTGAAGCCCAGATCGACGGTAACAGAGGAGACCGCCGGAAGGGACGTGGAGATGGTGGATGCTGAGCTAGGGGAGGGGAATGCCGATCTGGAAGAGGAAGAGGCAAGGAATCGCCCTGAGGAAGCGAGAGAACTGGGAATCGCCAGGGCGGTGATCGCCAGAGAAACCAGACCAAAACCCGTCGAGCAGTGGCTCGAGAGAGAAATCGGGGGAAAGATCTTCAAGCTGGGAAGATCCCTGGAGGTTGAGCTCCAGGACCAGATCGCCAAGGTGATTGAGCGGCATCTGGACGCGTTTGCATGGTCCGCTTCGGACATGCCCGGGATCGACCCCGACTTCTTGTGCCATCATCTGGCGATGGATAACTTGGTGAGACCAGTACGACAAAGAAGAAGAAAGTTCAACGAGGAGAGGAGGCAGGCGATCAGGGACGAAACATAGAAACTCCTCGCTGCAGGCCACATCAGGGAAGTCCAGTACCCTGAATGGCTGGCAAATGTCGTGCTGGTGAAGAAGAGTAACGGGAAATGGCGCATGTGCGTCGATTTCACTGACCTGAACAAAGCTTGCCCAAAGGATTCGTATCCTTTACCAAGCATAGACGCCCTAGTAGATAGTGCTGCAGGGTGTAAGTTGCTGAGCTTCCTGGATGCCTTCTCGGGATATAATCAGATCAAGATGCATCCCATGGATGAAGAGAAGACAGCCTTCATGACGGAGAGATCGTGCTATTGCTATAAGGTGATGCCGTTTGGGCTGAAGAACGCGGGGGCCACGTACCAGAGGCTGATGGATCGAGTACTTGCACCGATGCTGGGAAGGAACGTGCAAGCGTACGTCGATGACATGGTCGTGACCTCGCCGGAAAAGAGCAAGCACGTTGCAGACTTGGAAGAATTGTTCACGACGATCGCCAAGTTCAGATTAAAGCTTAATCCAGAGAAATGCATTTTCGGCGTGGAGGCTGGAAAGTTTTTGGGTTTCCTCTTGACTGAAAGAGGCATAGAGGCCAACCCTGATAAGTGTGCCGCCATCTTGGCGATGAGGAGCCCAGCTACGGTGAAAGAAGTCCAGCAGCTAACAGGTCGGATGGCAGCCCTGTCTCGCTTCGTGTCAGCTAGCGGAGAAAAGGGCCATCCCTATTTTCAGTGCTTGAGGCGCAATAAAAAGTTTGTTTGGACGAAGGAGTGCGAGGAAGCCTTCGTCAAGCTGAAGGAGTATCTGGCGAGCCCGCCGGTTTTGTGCAAACCGCTGGTGGGAACCCCTCTCAGGTTGTATTTTGCTGTAACTGAGAGGGCGGTGAGTGCGGTGCTCGCCCAGGATCAAGATCAGGCTCAGAAGCCTATTTATTTTTTGAGTAAGGTGTTGCAGTGATGTGAATGTAACTACAAGAACACATGATTCTTGACATTCTTAGGAACAACTTGAGCTGGATTTAAAAGGCACTCTACTTTAGAATTGGATCAATGTTCTAAATTCAAGAACTCACCAAAACTAAGCACCAACCAAGACTCATATTGAAGTCCATGTATTGTCAAATTGAATCAAAACAAAAGGAAAGAAGAACAAGAATTAAAACTGGACAGAATTTAAATGATAGCTACTGAACCAAAACAGAATTAAGAACACAATGCTGGAAACACAAAATTAAACGGTAGAAAAAGGAGTAAACTCTAGGAATCAAAACTACCGAATGGAAAATTGAAGAAAAGGGAAGAAGAACACTTATAGAAGAAGCTGCTTGCTGGATTTTGAGAATTGGAAGAAGCCATTCACGCCACTTGGAACCTTGAACCAAGATAAGTGATGGAGTGCCACCACTTGAAGCTCACCATAGCTCACAAGATAAGGCAAAGAAGAGGAAGACTCAAAACTCACAAATTCTCTCCAAAATTGAGTATAGTCTCTCTACTATAAAATTCCAATCTGAATTGTGAAGGACCTAAGCCCTCCTTTTATAGGAGTAAGGGCTGGTCATTTACATAGCTTATTCCCTAAGCTACCCAAAAAACTCCTAAGATCACACCCCCCTTACTAAGCTCACTCCCCAAGCTTCTAGAATTTGCTAAGCTAAAGCCTAAAGATGCTTTTACAAAAGAGGTGTCTCATGTTTCCCTCTAAGCACCTTTCTAAACATTATTCTATATTATTTACAATTTAAAAGAAACTATAAAGAGAGATATTTAATATGAAGCCTATTATTTGAGAGTTTGTAGACTTCTTTATCTTTAGGCTTGATCTTCTCTTTGACTTCTTTTAATTTGTGAGAAGACTAGAAGGAAGAACTTCAAATGTGTAGGTGAAAATCCTCTTCCTTCATTAATAAAATCCTCTCCTAGTGGATATCCATCATACTCCCCGAGTTGGAGAGAATTCGTCCACGAATTCAGTACTCCTGCATAAAACAAAGTCAGTTTGCTATTATATAAGAGAAGACAAGAAGAAATGGGCAAACATGACTTATCACTTTGAAATGTTGGGAGTTCAGAAAAAGATGGTCTATACACAGACCATGTTGGAAAAGATTGTTTAGGAATGATATTATTTGGTAAAATAGGAAATATGAAAAAATCATCCTTAACATTCTTTATCCAATATGGTGTGGAAGTAGGAACCTTAGGTAATGAAAATGACAAAGAAGAAGAAGACCTTGTAGGCGTAGCACGAGTCAACAAAAGTGATTGAGTTGAGAAGGTATTAAGACTCGGTTTATCATGTACTTCAATTTCCTTTTCATTTTCTTTTTGAGTTTCTTTGGGATTGGTCCTATATGCTAAACGATGTGGTAAAGAAACCCTGGGCATTAAGTCTATTTGGTGTTCAATCCCTCTTAAAGGTGGTAAGCCTTTAGGAGGATCTTGAATCACATCTTCACAGTCCTTTACCAAATTGTCCAAACATGTGGGACTATCCTTAGCCGACTCACAGTCAATAGTCCTAGGAATAGCTAAAAAAATAGGCTTTTGAGTAACTATTACCCTTTTAACTTGTTGTGTGGACATGAGAAGGCTTCTCTTGGAATTTTTTATATCATTTTCTTTCTCTCTTTTTTCTCTCATTTTAACTTGGTCCTCATGTACTTCCTTTGGAGAGAGAGACTTAAGAGTGACTTTGTGTCCATGGAAGTGAAAAGACATTTTGTTGGTAAAGCCATCATGAAAAACTTTTCTATCAAATTGCCATGGCCTACCTAAAAGAATATGTGTGGCTTCCATTGGGACAACATCACACAAGACCTCATCTTTATATTTACCAATAGAAAATGTAATGAGGACTTGCTTGTTAACAACTATCTCACCCACCTCACTCAACCATTGTAACTTGTAGGGTTTGGCATGAGAGATGGTAGGCAATCCAAGTTTGTCTACCACTCTTGTGCTTGCCACATTCGCACAACTCCCCCCATCCACAATCAAAGAGCATACTCTATCACTAATAAGACACCTTGAATGAAAAATATTTTCTCTTTGAGTTTCATCAAAAGGTTTTAAAACTTGTCCAAGCATGCGTCTTATTACTAATAGGTCACCCTCATGTGGGCTTTCACTTTCACTCTCACTTGGGGATCTAGAAGGTGAGGAATGTCTAGAAGATTCGGACCCATGCTCACTACTATCTACCCCATCATGCATATACATAGCTCGTTTAGAAGGGCAATTAGAAGCAATATGTCCATAGCTTAAGCATTTAAAACACTTCTTACTAGACGATTTAGGTGGTGATTTAGGCCTAGAATTGGAAGTGGAAGGCTTAGACTCTCTAGGTTTGAAAGTAGAGTCCTTAGAAGGGATATTTGAAAAAGAGTTATTTTTATTTTTCCAAGAAGAGTGGTAGTAGTTATCCTTAGAAGAATTTTTGAAAGCATTTTTCCTTGCAAGTTGATTTTCAATTTTGCTAGCAAGGTGCACCACATTTTCCAAAGAAGAATATTCTTGTAACTCTACCACGTCTTGAATGTCCCTTCGAAGGCCACTCACAAACCTAGCTATCTTAGCTTCCTCACTCTCATCCATATTAAGTCGAATTAAAAGCGTGTCTAGTTGTTTAAAGTAATCATCCACACTTAGCGTGCCTTGATGAAACCGTTGGAGTTTCAACATTAGGTCTTTCCTAAAGTGTGGGGGTACGAATCTAGCGCGTAAACATGCTTTCAAATCGTTCCAAGAGACCACGGGCGGCCTCTTGTGTAGGTCAATATCCATGAGGTATTGATGCCACCATTGCATGGCATAGTCCAAAAATTCTAAAGAAGCTAACTTAACCCTATGCTCATCCCTAACCCCATTTACATCAAAAATTTGGTCAACCTTAGCCTCCCATCCTAAGTATACATTGGGATCACTATCACCACTAAAACTAGGAAGTTTTACATTTGGAGAACAAGGGCCAGCCACATGTTGGCGCCTCTCTTCATGGTGATGATGTCTTGGCCTTGGATTATCTTCATAATAACTATGGGAGTGCCTTGAAGAATGCCGACTAGGAGGAGGAGTTCTTCTCTCACGGTTTTGATGCATTTCTTCTCGGTTTAACTCCAAACTTTGGAGCCGTGCTTCCATCTTCCTTATCACCTCAAGATAGTGAGCATTGGATTGCTTGGCATTCTTTAAGTCTTCATAAAGGGCTGCCTTTTGTGGTGAGCACGGTTTGGAGGACTCTCCACTAGAGAAATGAGCCATGAGCAGAAAATACACAAAAACAGCAAACAAAAACAGTGAAAGAAACTTGTTAAACAATTAAAAACAGTGAGATATAGGTTGCTGGAAAATGCCCAAGAAAGCACTCAAACCACTCCAAGAAAATATTTTGTCCTCAACCAAGCCTTGCTTGTGAAATGGAGTAGCTTCAAGTGAAATATGTTACAGCAAACCAACTTACTTAAGAACAAGTCTCCACACAACTTTTAAGAAGAACAAAAAGACAAGCAAGAAAAAGGTGTAAACAATAAAAGCTAAACCAAAAACAGAGAGTAATGTATGACAAACTAGAAAGAATATGAATGAAAGACAATCAAGAAAAATAAGGAACTCAATGAATAAAGAAGGCACACAAAAAGAGTCCTAAAGAAAAGTGCTAGAGTAGATTAAAGAAAACAGAAAACAGCTACTGGAAATGTATTGTTTTTTTTTTTTTTAAAGCAAACTGTGCTATGTTTACAGATTTAACTGTACCGATTGAAAGCGAACTGGACTGTGAAAAATTAACCACAGAAACTTCAATGTCTTAACTCAAAAATGGCACTGGAATGAGGTAAAAACAGTAAGCCAATTGAGAGAAATAATTTTTTCAAAATTGCTGCCCAATTACCGTATTCTTTTCGGCAGTATTGTACACTTTTCGTATTTTATTTATCATTTTTTGTGTACTTGGAATTTTTGAGTGATTCTTTTTTCTATGCTTTTGTAACACTTTGAAGTATGTAAATCCAAATTTTCACAAATTTTCAGTGAGCCAATTAATTGCAGTAAATTGAAAACAGTAGCACGTTTGTAAGAAAACAGAGTATCCTATTCAGGAAAGAAAAACAGTAAGATGAACTAGCAAAGACATAATGGAATTTGTGTAAAAGAACTTGTATAGAATGAAGATACAAGCATGAACTCAAATCTAAAAATGAAAATGCACAAAGGATCAAGCAATAAACTAAAAAACAGAAAGTAATACCAAAGCAAGAAACAATCAAAGCAATAAAAGTACTACAAGAAGTAATGACAATTATGGAATAACATGACTAAGACAAAACTTGACATGATTACAAAATTAAAAGACATATAACAAGGTATAACCACAAGTGAAAGGAAGCTTAAGGTCAGCTCTAGGAAGGAGAATGCCATTCCAAAAGAGCAGCCATACTCATATGAACAATGAGTGCTAGAGTCCTTTTCACAAACACATGGTGTAACAAAAGAAAACAGCAAGAAAACTCAAAATAAATCCTAAAACAGAATGGTAAACAACTTGAATTAAAGAGCTCTTGAAAGTAAAGTGCAATACAACTCAAGAATTAAGCAAAAACAAGCCTAGGCTCTGATACCACATGATGTGAATGTAACTACAAGAACACATGATTCTTGACATTCTTAGGAACAACTTGAGCTGGATTTAAAAGGCACTCTACTTTAGAATTGGATCAATGTTCTAAATTCAAGAACTCACCAAAACTAAGCACCAACCAAGACTCATATTGAAGTCCATGTATTGTCAAATTGAATCAAAACAAAAGGAAAGAAGAACAAGAATTAAAACTGGACAGAATTTAAATGATAGCTACTGAACCAAAACAGAATTAAGAACACAATGCTGGAAACACAAAATTAAACGGTAGAAAAAGGAGTAAACTCTAGGAATCAAAACTACCGAATGGAAAATTGAAGAAAAGGGAAGAAGAACACTTATAGAAGAAGCTGCTTGCTGGATTTTGAGAATTGGAAGAAGCCATTCACGCCACTTGGAACCTTGAACCAAGATAAGTGATGGAGTGCCACCACTTGAAGCTCACCATAGCTCACAAGATAAGGCAAAGAAGAGGAAGACTCAAAACTCACAAATTCTCTCCAAAATTGAGTATAGTCTCTCTACTATAAAATTCCAATCTGAATTGTGAAGGACCTAAGCCCTCCTTTTATAGGAGTAAGGGCTGGTCATTTACATAGCTTATTCCCTAAGCTACCCAAAAAACTCCTAAGATCACACCCCCCTTACTAAGCTCACTCCCCAAGCTTCTAGAATTTGCTAAGCTAAAGCCTAAAGATGCTTTTACAAAAGAGGTGTCTCATGTTTCCCTCTAAGCACCTTTCTAAACATTATTCTATATTATTTACAATTTAAAAGAAACTATAAAGAGAGATATTTAATATGAAGCCTATTATTTGAGAGTTTGTAGACTTCTTTATCTTTAGGCTTGATCTTCTCTTTGACTTCTTTTAATTTGTGAGAAGACTAGAAGGAAGAACTTCAAATGTGTAGGTGAAAATCCTCTTCCTTCATTAATAAAATCCTCTCCTATATCAGGCCCTAGAAAAGGCTGCGCTGGCTGTGGTATTTTCGGCGAGGAGGTTGCGCCACTATTTCCATAGCTTCACCATACTGGTGATGACTGACCTGCCCATCCAGAAAGTTTTGAAGAAGCCTGACGTTGCGGGAAGGATGGTGAAGTGGGCAGTAGAATTGTCAGAGTTTGATATTAAATATGAGCCCCGAGGCCCGATCAAGGGGCAAATCTTTGCAGATTTCGTGGTCGAGCTCTCATCTGAGGCGACACGGGTTGAAGGGGACGATTTCCGTTAGGTACTCTCGGTGGATGGATCGTCGAACCAGCAGGGTAGCGGTGCTGGAGTCATTTTGGAAGGACCCAACGGCGTGCTGATCGAACAATCTTTGAGATTTGCCTTCAAAGCCAGTAACAATCAAGCAGAATATGAGGCGCTGATCGCCGGGATTTTGCTGGCCAAAGAGATGGGAGCCAGGGTGCTAATGGCTAAGAGTGACTCGCTGCTAGTCACGGGGCAAGTAACAGGCGAGTTCCAGGCTAAAGATCCACAAATGGCGGCTTACTTGGAGTATGTGCAGGAATTGAAGAGTTCCTTTGCCTCCTTTGAAGTAGTGCATGTGCCCAGAGAGCAAAATGCCCGAGCTGACTTGCTAGCTAAGCTCGCCAGTTCAGGCAAGGGGGGTAGACAGAGGACGGTGATTCAAGAAACTCTGAAGACGCCAAGAGCATTTGTGGTAGATCACCTGGTTCTTCAGATAAGCAAGTCGACGGAGAAAGCAGCGAGAAGTCATAAGTCCCTAACGCAAGAAACTCTGAGATCGCCGAGAATTAGAGCATGTCGAGGAGAGAAGGTGAACATGACGCAAGTTTGCGCTATCCATGAGCCAGACACCTGGATAACACAGTACAAGCGATGCCTGGCAGATGGCCTTCTCCCACTGGATCCGACAGAGGCTAGGAAGGTAAAGAAAAATTCTAGCAAGTACACGTTGATTGATGGCGATCTGTACAGGTTTGGGTTCACTCACCCACTCCTGGAATGCGTACATGGCGAGAAGTGCACGAGAATCATGGCAGAGCTCCACGAAGGTATATGCGGAAGCCACGTCGGGGGTCGAGCTCTGGCCGCGAGGACTCTCCGTGCAGGTTACTACTGGCCATCGATGAGAGAAGACTGCAAGAAGTATGCCCAATGTTGCAAACAATGCCAACAGCACGCCGATTGGCACAAGGCGCCTCCCGAGGAGTTGAAGTCGATCTACAGCCCTTGGCCGTTTCATACCTGGGGAATCGACATCCTGGGACCTTTCCCGCTGGCGATCAGGCAGATGAAGTACTTGGTGGTGGCGATTGAATATTTCACCAAGTGGATCGAAGCAAAACCAGTGGCCCAGATCACCGCACACAAGATCGAAGGTTTCGTGTGGAAGAACATTGTGTGCCGGTTTGGAGTGCCTAAGCGCCTGGTGTCGGACAATGGGACTCAGTTTGCAAGCCACCTGTTGAAGAAGCTTTGCGAAGGGGTGGGAATTCAACAAGTGTTTGCATCCGTCGAGCACCCTCAGACAAATGGCCAGGTGGAGTCAGCTAATCGGGTGTTGCTGAGAGGTTTGAAGAGAAGGCTAGAAAAAGCCAAAGGTAGCTGGGCTGAGGAGGTACCCCGTATAGTCTGGGCGTACCACACCACCGACCAGTCAGGAACCCATGAGACCCCGTTCAGCTTGGTCTATGGGTGTGATGCAATGATTCCAGTAGAGATCCAGGAGAGCTCGCCGAGATTCCAGAACATTGTAGAGGAAGACTCGAATGAAGAGAGAAGGCTGAACCTGGATCTACTGGATGAGGTCAGGGAAGAGGCGAGATTGAAGGCTGAAGCGGTGAAGAGAAGGATTGAACGAAGATATAACTCGAAGGTGATGCCAAGACAGTTTAGAGAAGGCGACCTGGTGATGAGAAAAGCCCACGAGTACGAGATGGAGAATAAACTGTCGCCCAAGTGGACTGGACCGTTCAGAATAACCGAGGCGCTCGGGAACGGCGCCTACCGCTTAGAGACATTGGAAGGAGGGGCGATTCCGCGCACCTGGAACGCCACGCACCTGAAGTTGTATTACAGTTGAGAACTTTGTAAGTAAAGATAAACACAAAGATAATGTCTCTGTTAAAACAGTTTGAAGGGGGCACTCTTTTTTCCCTAAGGAGGGTTTTTAATGAGGCCACCCAATAAAGAGAAGTTTTCAAAGTACAAGTTGTTTTAGATTGCGTGCTTGTTGTTTTCAGAAAAGTTTTGAAGAAAGACCTTGTCACTTATATGTGACTCAAGGCAAGTTAAAGATATATTGCATGCTTTCTAAAAAGTTTTAAGTCCTCATCGTTTTTCGGCGATCAGAGGCATCAGTTAAAGTTTTAAGTCCTCATCGTTTGTCGGCGATCGGAGGCATCAGTTAAAGTTAAAGTCATCATCGTCTTTCGGCGATCGGAGGCACCAGTTAAAAGACCTCAACGCCCTCGCGCGTCCTGAGGCGAGTTAAAGACCTCCTCGTCGTCGAGCGAGTGCAGGCGAGGAAGAGTGAAAAGTCCTCAGTGTTTCTGGGGGCGAGAAGATGTAACCCCTAGGGCAATGTAGAGGCACCAGTGAAAAGTCCTCAGTGTTTCTGGGGGCGAGAAGATGTAACCCCTGGAGCAATGTAGAGGCACCAGCGAAATGTCCTCAGTGTTTCTGGGGGCGAGAAGATGTAACCCCTGGGGCAATGTAGAGGCAAGTAAAAGACCTTCTCGCCTATGAGCGAGTTCAGGCGAGTTAAAAGACCTTCTCGCCTATGAGCGAGTTCAGGCGAGTTAAAGACCTTCTCGCCACGAGCGAGTTCAGGCAAGATAAAATCCTTCTCGTCTCGAACGAGTTCAGGTATGGTGTTAAGGGTGGACGAAGTTTGGAAGGTGGCTAAGGTAGGTTCGAAGAGAGCGCCTAGCCACCCGGTCTTTTGTCCTGAAGTTCAGGAAGGTAGAGGAGGATCCAAAAGGCGCCTCTACCCCCAGATCAAAGAACAATGGCCAAGGCGTGAAGCCAGAAAGAAGTTGATATCGCCAAGAGTCTTTGGCAATCAGCAAAAGTTCAAATAGTGGCGAGAAAGTTAAAAGACCCATTTTGATGAAGCAGTGTTTAAGCCAGTAGCTGAGTTAAAGTTTGTTGCTTGAGGCATGATTTTACGCTAAGGTTAATTGCCTTAAGATTACGGGTTGTTAAAATGATTGTTGTTTGAAGTTGAAGTGGTTCGAAGCAGTTAAGTAAAAGATCGTGCCTACGAAATCGCTAAGTTAATTTCTTGAAGTAAAACACGCAAGGAAAGTTAAAGCAGTTGAAGAAGTCATAAGAGGAAAAACACAGACTTTTGTCATTGAAGGTAAATATCAGTTCAGAACATATGTACGGGAAGACATAAAGTTTATTACAAGTTATGCACAAAAGGAAAGTATAAAGGCAGTGGATGGAATAAATTGATCAGTCTTCGGCGGGCACCACTTTTCCATCCACCACCTCATTATTCAGAGACACCATGCTGAGATCCAGATCGGGGAACAAGCAGGCGAACTGTTCCCGTGCAGCCTCGAATCCAGCAGCCAGAATTTGGGCGGAACTCAGATTAAGATCTTCAATTTGCTTCTTAAGCTCTTCAATCTGTTTCTCGAGTTCTTCAGTTTGTTCTTTCAGCCCCTTATTCTGCTGCTCCAGCTCTTCAACTTGCTTCTTGAGTTGTTCGTTGATTTCTTGAGCCTGGAGAAGGTCTTCAGCAACCTTCTTGGATTCTGCTCGCACCTTGCCCAGTTCAGCAGTAAGCTCCCCTTTTTTCTTGTTGGCTTCGTCGAGCTCAGCCATGGCGTCATCCCTCGCCTTCTCCACCTTGCCAAGGAAGATCTCCCGGTCGGCTGACCTTTGCTCCAGTTTCTTCACCTTGACGGCGTCGGTTTTTATGAGAGCCTCCAGGTCAGCCACCCTGACGCGATAAGGCACAATCTTGCTCTCTAGTTCGATCTTTTCTTGAGCCAGTTGCTGCACCTTATGGCGGAGTTCAGTGGCCTCCTTGCGCGCCATCCTGAGCTCGGTGCTCATTGCGTCCTCTACTCGGGAGTGTTCAATCTCCGCGAGTGTCAGATTGAAGGACAACTTCTCCACCTCAACCCTCATGGTGCTGTTTTCAGTTCTAAGGTTGAAGAGGTCATCCTGGAGCTTCCTGGTGGAGCTCTCCACAGCTCTGGTTATGATGGCGGGGATGTCTTCTGCTATCGTCTTCAGCTTAGCAGATAAAGGCTCCCACATCCTCGTGACCTCAAGAGGGAGGTTTGCTGCTTGTAGAGGCGCTGGGTGGGCCTGTTGTTGGTTTTCGTCGCCACCTTCTTTAGTTGGTTCTTCAGTAGGCGCTTCTGCTCGTGGTGGCGACGTCGGGGACTCGGTGATCAGAATCGGAGAGGTATGGGCAACCTCATCCCCGATTGGAGCAACATCTGCGGCTGAGGCATTGGAAGGAGGACCCCCTCCAGCTGATACATATGGCGTGGAGGCGCTCGGGGGGTCCTCCATGAAATTTGGCTCGGGGGCCTCGACCGCAGGTGGCGCAGTTGCCAGTGGAATGGCTTGGACAGGTGAGGCAGGAGCTGGTGGAGATGGCAAAGTTGGAGGTGGGGCAGGCGTGGATGGCGGCGTTGATGTGGGAAGAGGAGGTGGTGCAGGTGGTGAAGAAGGTGCCACCCTCTTCCTCTTCGTGACAAGGCCATCCTCGGTGACCTCGTCGTCTTCTTCCTCCTCCTCATGGACTACTTGGGGAGCTTTCCTCTTGGGCCTTTTGAGGACAAGTTTTTTACGTTGGGCGGCGGGTTGGACATCGGAGGGAGCTGGGCCCTTAGGTGGCGATCGACCCTGTGCGGCGGCGATCTCCACCACCGAGTTTGGCACTGTTTGAGAGCCCGTTGCCAACCCGTGGGTTCGGGCGAGCGCCCTCAATTCAGCGAGTTTGCCTTGGCCCAACATATTATCTGCATAGAGCAAAAATGCATGGGTTAGTTCAGAGAGAAAGTCGATGCATAAGGCAGTATGCAACAGCAAAGCAGATAAAGAGTGCAGAAAAATAAAACCAAAGTCTTGCGCGTAACGCACAAGACGCCCAGAAACAGTTAACAGAAGCAGTATTGAAGCAAAGGCTTAAATGTTCTAACCTATTCGAATTTCGAGTTGGTCCTCGAAGAATTCGAAGCAGATCAGGGTGGTGGTGAGGAAGGTGATGTTGGCACCCGCCACACTTTTCCAAAAGAGGCAGAGATCTCTGTCCAACGCACCCATGCTATCAGGACTTCTGGGTCTCCTGAAGCAGCTCTTGGACTCCTTGTTCCCCTTGTTCACCCAGTACAAGGGGAAACCGTCGAGTAGGGAAGCGTCCTTGTCGTTGGGGCGCACTTGGACGAACTTTCCCTTCCAGTATTTATAGGATTGCTGGAAGATGGAGAAGATCGACCTCCCAGCAATCCCATTTAAGCTAACCCACAGGCGGTCTCCTGGGTGCTTGGCTTCAAAGAGAAACAGAAATACATCTACAGATGCTGGCAACCCCAGATGGTCGCACATCACTTGGAACGCTCGCACAAACGCCCAGCTGTTGGGATAGAGCTGGGCGGCGGCGATGTTGAGCTCGGTGAGGAGCTCCCTCTCGAAACGAGTAAAGGGAAACTTTACTTTCACCTTCTTGAATAGCGTTGTGTAGACGAAGCAGAAGGGCCCGTCATTGCTCGCCTTATCGTCGGCACAAACGGGCAGATCGGGGGGGCAAGGTAGCACTATCATCTTCTCATCGTGCTCCTTGTGAAATGTTTGGTGAGGCTCATCCCCCTTAGTCAATCGCAAAACTGCCCCAGCAGTGTTCACGGAAGACGTTTCCCTCAACAGGGTCAAGTTGGCCCAGGGATAGAGTGTTTTGAAGTCTGGTGGGGGGACGGGGGCTCCTCCGGTGATAGGTGGAGTCGCCTGGGCCAGGTTGGGGCGGGAAGGTGCAGGCCTCTCAGCCTGGGAAGACGAAGCACCGCGTGCTCGCGGTGGGTTGAGTGCTTGAGAAAAGGGGTTTCGCGATGAAGGAGGAGGATTCGGGGTGATCTTTGAGCGAGTCATTCTCGAAGCTGCAAAGGAAGAAGAAAAGGAAAAATGATCAGGGTTCGCAGAGGCTGACTCGATCATGGGAAAAGGGTGAAAAACGAACGAACGTAGGTTTGTTGCAACGATTGACGAAGCCCTAAGTTACGAGAAAGGAGAAATGGAAAAACAACCCACAACGTATGCACCAGACAGTTACAGGATGATGCGAATCGGTTAAAATGCAGGAAAAACCAGCAGAAGAAGGAAAGGAGGTACCTTTTGATGATCAGGAAGACGATGAAGGATGCTGGTGATTCAGAATGTTGAAGAACGCTGAGAGTTTTTTGCAGGAGAAAGTTAGAGCGTTTGAGAATACGAAGAAAAGTGATGGAACAGTGGAGTGAAAATGGGTTTAAGGGTTTTTTCGAAATGGGTTTGGGAAGCGCAAACGGTAACTGAAGGTAACCGTTGATGAAGCCACGTGTCGAGCGATGGGTGAGGGGTTTGGTGGAGCGTCAGAGAAGTAGAAAGTACAACCGCTTGGAATTCTGCGTCAGTGCCACGTAGACTGGTGTTGACGTGACTCTTTCAGTCTTTTCGCTGGACAAGTCTTCGCTTAAGACTGGGGGGCTTGTGTACCGCCCTGGTAGTCGGAAGTGATGACGTGGCACCAAGCCACAGAGTAGGCGTGTGGACAAGGCGCCAGAGTTGCAGAAGGGAAGGAAGTCGGGGGGGTTCGTGTAATCGCCAGTTATTAAGTTGGCGTGCTCCGATCTCCAGCATACCAGGCGATCGCCCAGTTGAAGATGAAATCGCCAGATGGTAAACTCAGGCGACCAAGTGATTGGAGATCGCCAGAACAAGCACATCGCCGAAGATGAAGGTGGTGCAGATTATGAAGGCGGCCGGCGAGACCACAGGGAAGGTGTACGAGAGCACCCTAACTCGCCAATTCCAGTAGAGATCGCGCTCCCAAGTTAGCTATGCACTGGGCAGTACCATGCATAAGTAACTTAGCCAAAAAAGAGAGTCAGAAGAAGGCGCCCAAGTCAAGGAGGCTCCAGATGGTGGCACGTGTACGACCGGATGCGAGCCACGTGTCCAGGTTTGTAACTGCCAGGAGAGAGAAAGTGACCAGGTATATAAGAGTTCTCAACGAACTTTCTGAGGTACGCACGTTCAGATTACACTCTTTACGCTTGCGAGTTATAGAGCTTACTGTGAGAGAGAATTTGCACGGTTCCTGTTCCTAGTTTCCTCTTAGTATTTGGTGATTCGGTCACTGACTTGGGCGTTGGAGTGCGATCGGCCGCAGCGGCGCCGCTCTGTTCTTTTGCAGGTTCTTGAGGTGGATCTCGAAGAAGGACGGAGGTTTGAAGCGGTGCACACGTCGATCCTTTGACGAGGCAGTTTCCAGCGTTCTGGTCAACAGGCAGGATCAATATTCTCCAAAAAAAAATCACAAATGCCTTGGTCCCTTGGGGGCAGGTCTTCCAAGCACCGAGCACTCTGGAACCGGGGGTTGGGTGTCCAATACAAAGGAAAGTTGTCTAGTAGGGACGAATCTCCTACTGAGGCTCAGACTTTGATAAATTGGCCTTTGAAATTTTTGTAGGATGACTGGAAAAGAGTAAGAAAACCTCTCCCAAAGCACCATTCAAAGAAACCCACAGCTGACAACTAGAATGTTTGAGTTCGAAAAAATAGAGGAAGACTTCCACAATCGACGAAATGCCGAGCTAAGAACACAAAATTATGAAACCTCGGATGCGCCCTATTCAGATATAGCTGGGCGGGTGCCACGTTCAGCTCGGGTAATAGCTCTTTATAAAAGATTGACAATGGAAGGTGAAGTAGGACTTTGGTGAAGAATGTGGCGTTGAAAAAAGCAAAATGGACCATCAAGGTGTGACAACTTGTCATTACATATAGGCTCTCCTTCCTTGCACTCTACTACTTTTACTAAACTTTCATGTTTTTTGCTCAGACAAGCCCTCAATTCCCTAAGCTCTCTAATTTTCAAATGGGTGGTATAAACAGAAGTTTCTTTAAGAAGTTCCTTTTTAGCCCAGGGATACGCAGAACTATAATCCATCCTCGAACACAGCTAAAGCATAAACAGAGATAGAATACGAACGCAATTCAGGGCAAGGTATATGTTGAATGAATTGGATCAATGTAAGCTAGGATACGTTTCAAGATACAATCAATAAAATAAACGATAATCGCCCAATGGACTCAAGTGGATAAAGCATACCTGATTTTCCGGTGAGAGACGGCGTCGTGTGGTGGTGCGAAGAAGAAAGGAGAAGTTTTTGAAAGGGAGAAAGCTCGAGCATAGTGATGGGTTTGGAGAGAAAGAGGAGGATATATCAGAAAGTGGGAAGGTGAAACGGTAGGATTTTCCCATCGTCGATGCGTGCGCCATGTGTATGTTCCACATTTAGTAAGGTGAAATGTTTATTCACGAGACGTTTTGGTAACTATGCCCAACTACCCTCTGTGAGAAATCTCATGTCAGTCGCCAGTGAAAAAGAGCCTCTTCGCCTTTTCAAGCTCGACTTGAGCCTATACGGCTTGTACTGGTCCAAAGTTCTCGGGTCCTCAACCCAAGCACTTAAGTATAGTAGCTTGGTTAGACAGGCCCATGTGAGAAATACCTAACTCGGCCTGGAGCAAGTATGGGCCCAATGACATGTTATGAGGTCAACCCAAATAATTGGCAGTACATATTGAAAAGATAAAAAAAAAAAAAAGCAAAACCACATGGCGAATAACTGAAGTAGTTAAGTGTGTTCTAAATGTAAATAAAAGTTGTTAGGAAAAACGTTGCATTGCGCCCAAAAAATAAAGGTGCACATTAACAAAATATTCTTGTTGTTGAGATTATATTCTTGTTGTTGAAATTATTTTCTTGTTAATGAAATTGTTGAAGGAATGTCTATAAAAAGGGTTTAAGACCTTGACTAAATGTATTTTTTTGGAGAACTCTACATTGATACAGATTTCATAGTTTGAATGCTCTCATTGACTTGATCGTTAAAGTGTGATCAATAGGTAGAGCCCCCTTTCTCATAAAGCATCTTCATCTCGGTTCAACACATCAAGCAAAGTCGCTTCAACCCGGAGTCCACTTCCAAGTCCAACCAAAGTCAGCAGGCAAGAACAATAAGTAATACTAAAATTATTAATAAGGGTGGGCAAAAAATCCAAATTTCCAAATCCAATTCATAATAATCCAAATCCATATTACTTTTAATCCATTTAAATGGATTTATCTCAAATCCAAATCCATATTTTTAGACTTTAAGTCCATTCCATTTCATTGGATACGGATTAGATATAGATTGGATACATTTTTGGATTATCCAAATTGGATTTTGGGTTGGATTTTTGGCCCAGGTTGAGTCGAGTCAATTTGGACCCATATTGAGCTAAGTTAGCCCGTTCCCATGTCGAGTGGAGTCAGCCCAGGCCCAAGTCGAGCCGAGTTCGTCTGGGCATAAACCAAAGTCGAGTCGAGTCAAACCAGACCCAAGTTGAGCTGAGTGGGCCAGAGTCCAAGTCAAGTAATCATCTGGACAAGGTCGAGCCGTTCAGGGTCAATGTCAAGCCGAGTCGGTCCGGCCCATGTCGAGACAAGTCGACCAAGGCCCATGTCGATTCGAGTAGACTTGCTTCCATGTCGAGCCGAATCAGCCCAAGCTCATGTCGATCTGACTCTAGCTAGATCGATGTCGAGCAGAACCAGCCCGAACCCATATCCAGCCGAGTTAACCCGGGTCGATGCCGAGCGGAGTCGATTTGGGTCGATGTCGACCGAGTCGGCTCGGGATGATGTCGAGTCGAATCGACCCGGGTCAATGTTAAGTCAAGTGGACCGGAGCCCATGTCGAGTCGAGCCAATCTTGAGCTGAGTCGGCCTGGGTCAATATCGAGCCCATTCAGACTAGGCCCAAGTCGAGCAGACTCAACCCAGGACGATGTCGAGCCGAGTCGGTTGCGTTGATATCGAGCAAAGTCGACTCGGGTTGATGTTGAGCCTAGTTGACCCCGATTCGACCTGGGTCAATGTCAACTAGAGTCGACCCAGGTCAATGTCGAGTAGAGTTGACTCGGGATGATGCCAAGTCGAGTTGGCTCGGGTCGATGTCAACCCGAGTCGACTCAGATCGATGTCAAGCCAAGTCGACCCTGAGTCGACCTGGGCCGATGACGAGCAGAGTCAACCTGGGCCAGTATCGAGCAAAGTCAGCCTGGGCCGGTGTCGAGCAGAGTCAGCCCGATTGATGCCGAGTCCGGTCGGCCCAGGCCGATATCGAGTCAAGTCGTACCGCGCCGATGTCGAGCTGAGTCAACCTAGGCTAATGTTGAGCCCAGTCGGTCTGGGTCGATGTCTAATCGATTCGGTTAGTTTCTTATCGAGTGATTGGGCCATAGTCCATGTCAAGCCAAATGGGCCCGGGACCATGTCAAGTTGAGTCAGCTAGGGCCTAGATCAATATGGATTTAATCTAATTGACAAAGTGTATTACATCTTATTGACAAAGTGAATTTAATCTAATTGACAAAGTGGGTTTAATCCATTTTAAATGGATTTGAAAAAATGCAAATAAATTTGATCTAGTTAAAATGGATATGAATTTTAAATCCAGTTCATTTTATTGGATCTAGATCCATCTAGATTGAATTTTGAAAAATTCAATCCATGACCACCCCTAATAATACAAATTTGTTGGTAATAATTTGTATCTAATATTGAATTTACATACGAATATAAAGACATGCTTTATAATAATTTGTATATAATGTTGAATTTACCTACGAATATAGAGACATGCTTTATAATAATTTGTACGTAATGTTAAATTTACCTATAAATACAGACCCGTGAGTAATAATTGGTGGTAAATCTGATTTTTTTTGTGTGATATATCTCTTTTGTGCATTGAAAAATGACCTGTATTCTTCAGAAAAATAATTATCATTGTACTATTATTTTTAGTGAAAAGTAATCAACTACCTAATCACTTCCCGAGTAATTTTTTATGTTCAAACTCGATTATTAAAAGTGGAATATGAATCTATATGTTTAATATAGTAAGATTGAGTTTGACTGTTGTAGGTCAAATCATATGCCTTTAGGGTATGCTATTATATGTTATAGTTGATGACCTTTTACGACAAGTCCACCGTGTTGTCAAAAGTAATAATGTGTTCCTAAGGACGGATATTAAATCCACAAGGATTAGTTGAATATTCAAGTAAAAGATTCGCTAAATATAAAACAAAATAATAAAAGTTTGTGAGAGTTGTTATGATGGCAAGAATTAACAAGAAAACAAGCTACAAATTAGTTGCTTCAATTGGAAAAATAGGTATTGGGTTTCATCTTTCTCGCTCTTTTGTATTTTGATTAGCATGATAATATTGTGCTCTTTGATTGATATTGATGCCCGTATAAAAATCATTTATATCGATTCCTCACATATAAAATTCTTAAGGTGTTTCCTAAATATCGATTTTTCGCACATTTATAAAAATAACTTAGCTTTACAATTAGACCTTAATAACAATTAACATTTCAAGTCTATTCCTAACACTTAAATATGTTAAGTATTATTGTTTAGGTCAGAACCATAAAAATAATTTTCAATCATATTTAAGATTCTAGATCAAGAAGTAGAAGAAAAACAATAATACCAATAATCAATCAAGAACAAAATATTATATTCAGATATCACCTCAACACATAAGAGATTGAACAAATTACTCTCAAATCCACATGGTAGAATTAGCCACACATCTTCTAACACATTCTATTCTCCCAATTAGGTTAGAACTCGATGGTGTTTTCCTCTCAGTCTTCCACACAGAGAATTGTCTGGGTCGGAGAGCCGAGATTAAATTATGCATGATTGTCTCTAGAATGAGGTTCCTAATGCTCAGGGACAATTTGCTAAATCTTTCCATGAATGCTCGTAATGGTTCTCCCTTTTCTTGTCTAATGTTGAGAAGAGTTAGGGAGGTTATATCGTGTGGTGGCTAGTTGCGAATTGGGTACCAAATTTGGTTGATAAAGTTTTGAAGCTATCCACTGAATCAGGCGAAAGTTGGGTAAACCACCTAAGTGCCCCCTCTTTAAGAGAGGTAGGAAAAACCTTGCACCATATCGCCTTGTCTGTATTGTAGACATTCATATGTTCATCTGAGTCTATGGAACAATCATAGAGCTTGATGTTTACTCCCTTCCATTTAGGGGGGAGTTGTTCCATAATTTCGTCGGTGAAGGGATGTCCTTTCGGGTCATCGTCTTCCACAATTATGTGAGTTCGTTCGATATGTTGTCTAGATGCTCGTTGAGTCTGAGTCTGAACAATGAATGTCTTTTCTTGGTTCTAGGTATGTTCACTTGGAGGAGATTATTGTTCACGTGCAAACCCGTTTAATTTTTGTCTCAATTCTTCGTTTTCCTCTTTAAGGAGACATACCTGCATCTTCATTCTTTTAACAATCTTCTCTACTTCTCTGGCGTTTCTCTTCATCTGCTTTTGTAGAGTTTGTAACAGAGCCATTTGATCTTCAGAAATCCATTCATTTTTTGTAGTGTGTCTTGTTGAAACCATGATTGCTTGTAATTCTATCTTGGTCCCACGATGGACGCCAATTGTACTTGTATAGACAAAGTGGGCCTAGACAATACCTGAGTCTGACTATAACAATTGTCGTTGGTGTCCGTTGTTCTATCACTCTTTTTCTCTTCAATACTTTACTCCTTAAAACTTTAAAACTTCTTCCTCAATTTGTTGGCACTCGTTTGGGGTTGACGTGCAAAAGGTACTCCGACGATCAAGGAAGTACTTACTATTCAGAGTGTATATTAAGAACTGATAAATAAATGTTATATTGAAGATGAACACGTACTACGAAGATGTATCTAGTACAGTATATCTTGAGAATCAAAAGTTCATAACGTAAAACATGTTTGGTATGAAAATTTTAAAAAGAATTCCTAGTATGTAATGAAGTGGTCCCTTACAATATATCTTGAGAAATTAATTAAGGGCCACTGAATGTTTATTAATTTATTATTACATGGTAACAAATGCTGAGTATGTGGGAAAGCAACAACATGTGCACATGTTTCAATTTCATCTCATCGTACCTCCCCATTCAATTCACTATTACAATCTGAAGTTAAATCAAATCGTTTGCTTTACGTAGAATGCCATTGTGGGAGATTCTCTAGTGCTAGTATGAACATGGACTTGAATATATGTCAAAATATGGTAAAACCAAATTTAAATATAAGATAATACGTATATATAGATAAGAATCAAAACCATTTGAGCAAATTGCAAAACAAGAATAGTCAGTTTAGTCAAGATTATGCTTGAATTGAAAAGTAGGAATTAAATTAAATAATTGCCAACAACCAAGATTCTCTATTTCAACTTTGGTATTATTCTTACTCGTTAGTAATTGATCCTGCCGGTTGACTAGAACGCAAGAGCCTCACCTCGTCAAAGGTGTTCTTCATCTGGATCGGCTTTGCACCACGCTAGCTTCCGTCCTTCACACCTCGATTCACCTCAAGAACCTGCAAAAGACAGAGTGGCGCCGCTTTGGCCGATCGCGCTCCGACGCTCAAGTCAGTGACTGAACCACCAAAATACTAAGAGAAAAACTAAGAACTCCAGGAACCTTGCAATGTTCTCTCTCAGCGTACTCAAGTTCTCTCAAGCGTAAAGAAGTGTTCTAAACGCGCCTACCTCAGAAGTTCGTTAGAATCTCTTATATACCTGTGCACTTTCTCTCTCCTGACGGTTGCACATCTGAACACGTGGCTCGCATCCAGCTGT
This sequence comes from Phaseolus vulgaris, assembly GCF_000499845.2. Classification (NCBI taxonomy): domain Eukaryota; kingdom Viridiplantae; phylum Streptophyta; class Magnoliopsida; order Fabales; family Fabaceae; genus Phaseolus; species Phaseolus vulgaris. Next base: position 15,560,676 of record NC_023755.2, on the reverse strand, counting down.
ACACGTGTCACCATCTGGAGCGTCCTCTGCTTGAGCGTCACTTCTTACTCTTCAGGCTGTTCGACTAAGTTACCCATGCAAGGAGTAACTCGGTGTATAGCTGCCTTGGAGCGCGATCTCTTCTGTGTGGCGAGTACGGGGTGTCACCATGCACACCTTCCCTGTCGTCTCGCCGGCCGCCATCATAATCTGCTTCACTTGCTTCACCGCGCATGTCCTGGTAAGCTGTTCCCTAGCCTCAACCTCTGGCTAGCTAGGGAATGATCATCTGATAACTTCATCATTCGCACTCGTGCCCTTTGAAAGCTTTGAACAAGCTTTCCTGATCTTTCGGCGATGTCCTCCTCTCGGCGATCTCTGATCACTTGGTCGCCTGGGTTCGCATCCGGCGACTACGACACAAAGGTGGTGACCGCCGGTTTAGATCTGCTAGAGATCGGAGCACGCCAACTTAACGATTGGCGACTACACGAGCTCCCCGACCTCCTTCCCTTCTGTCAGCCAAGCGTTCCGTTCAACACGCCTATATTATCGCTTGCTGCCACGTCATCACTTCCGACTACCTGGACGGTACAGTAATTATTTTGCACTCATAATGGTTCGTGTTCTGGCCGATTATAAATATTCAGACAATTACATACTTATAAATGTAATTAAAAATAATTAAAACTATGATTCTGAAACCAAAATCAAAATCTTCTTCTTGTAGTAGAGACCGAAACGAAAAAATAAAATATTTTTTAAATTTTTCTAAGAGTTTGTAAAGTTTTGATTTTCACCAATAACTATTTCCAAATTAATTATTCAAAAATGTACTCTTAAAACTCTAAAGAAATTTGAGAATTCTGACACCATTATTTTCAAATTATCAAGTATTCTCTGAATATAATTCTTTGCCTGATAATTCTTTTTATTATAAGTTTTCTCTCTATATATAATCAATTAATGTTGTAAACATAATCAATATGTTGGATGATCAGCATGCAAGTAAATTGAAGAACTTCTATTGAATTTATCTTAAAGAAGATAATTTACTTTCTTTAAATCTTCAAAAATACATTGTGTTAATTTCTACAACAATAATGATATAATTAAATTTTATGTGACTACATATATATATATATATATATATATATATATATATATAATATGAATGATAAAAGAGATTATACACTGGTAAACGAGTTATAAATAGTCAAGTTGAAAGACATACACAACTTGTTAACTATTCATACTCAGTCACGCCACCTAATTGGACCATCCATCCCTAGCAAGAAATATTGAGACGCGTTGCATGTTTGACTATCCAAATACTTCTAACATCTTTTATATATATATATATATATATATATATATATATTTTATATATACACACACACATTGTCTATATATAAATCCCCCCACCTTCAACTTACCACTACCAATAACAAAACCAAACATAACGTTTTGGGTTGTCAGAAACTTTTTCATTATCCGAGAGATCAAGAGAAAATCAACTTCAAATTGTTTTCATGGCTCCTTCTGATGTTAGCTCCATTCACAAGCCACTGCAGCAAACGTCCGAGAATAGCACACAAAAACCTACCACGGTGACCATGTAAGTGTTTGATATATATTATTTTGAAATAGTAATTTATAATATATTATCATTAAAAAATTATTAAATAAAAATTATTTTTAGAGATAAAAATTAAATAACAACTAAATTGATTAAATTATATATTATTTTCTAAATTAAAAAAGTAATAACATTTAAAGTAATTTTTAAATTTTTAAATTAGTTTTTAAATTAGTATTTAATTAACTAACAAAATTTTAAATAAGTTAGTTAGTAGTTAAAACTTTTAAATATTAATTTTAAAATTTTATTTTAAAAAAAATTATTTTAGATATCAATAATTTGTGTAATTTTAAAGTAATATCTAATTTAGTTGACTAATTATATTTTGTTTTTAAAAATCATTTTCTTCTAATATATAACAGCTCAAAAAATATTTAGAATGAGTTAATTTATTTATAAAATTATTATCATATTTATTTTTATATCAATTTCATATTATTAAATGTCATAGTAAAATTACATTCGTACTAAATACATTCATTCTCAAAGTTCACGACACTGAAAATTAGCATCCAATTTTTATTCACTTTTCCAATAATATTGTTTCACGAATTATTATTCATTAAGTTGTATCATTTTTCATATTTGGTAGCCATGGTTAATTATATGATTAACGTGAATTAACCATATTTGTTGCATGTCTTTTTTATAAATATCAGAGAACACAGTTGTGAGAACAGTGAAACAGAACAAAATGGGATAGAAGACAGTGATTTTGGAGGACAGAGAAAAATTACACACAAGTCGGATAAAGGGACTGATCCAAAAACTTTTGTAGTGGGGAAAAAAAATGGCACAATTGAGGATAGTACTCAAATTGAAAACACTGTTTGTACCTGTGACGGTGTCATTGAAGAGGTTGCAAAAGAGAGTGATTCAGAAGATCAAGAAAAAATAACACACAATTCAGGAAAGAGGGATGATCCAAAAACAAACTCACAAGGGAAAAAAAATGACACAGTTGAAGATAATACTCAAATTGTAAACACTTCTTGTACCAGCGAAGGTGTCATTGACGGTTGCAAAAGAGAGTGATACATTGAAGAATCACTGTACCTGCGACAATGTCACTGAAGAAGTGACCGAAGAGACTAATTCGAAAAGAGAAGAAAAATAAAGACAAAACTGAAACTAAAGAAAACCGACAACCATTATGTAACAATTCTTCCACTGCAAAACGCCTCCATCATTCAGTGTCCATCATGGAAATAGAAGATGTTCAACAACTAGGCTCCAATATTTTTCTTAGTTTATATGCTTCTGGTTTCTTGTATTGTTTCATTTGCCATGGATATTTTTGTGTATTGTTGGTAGTTTAGAGAAGTTAGATTTCCCTTTCTCTCCAATAAATGAAACTTTCAATCATGGTTACTTCATATTCGAATTACAATGATTTAAAATACTTTGTTTAGTGTAAATTAAAGTACATAATTTAAAAAAGGAAATCACTTATACAACTGTCATTATTGTCATCCTTTGTTAACAACCCAATAATCATTCCCAGTCAAACAACAAGTGGCACTAAAGTTTACTATTATTAATCTATAAAAATAACAAGTGGAACTTAATTTACAATATAATCCATATAAATCACATGTTCAAACTTACATGGTGTAGTTTCTTATATATATATATATATATATATATATATATATATATATATATATATTACTACATGTAATTTTCTTCCGTACAATAAATATTTAATTTATTTTTAAAATTAATATTAATAATTTATGAATGATTGGTAAAATAATATTTTCTTAGAATCTTGCAGCCATTCCATTTCCAATATGGCATGTCGTTGGTCATGACCAGCATCACAAACAGAAAAGCAGCAGGGAAGGATGGTTAACTAGAGAGAAACAAAACGAGAAAGAGCAAAAGAGAAAAAAAAAAAAAGGAGAGAGAGAGAGAGAAAAAAGATGTATTATATATTCTTCCGAATGAAAACTTAAATATTACAAAGAGAAAAACAAAGACAACGAGAATATAAAGACAGAAAATAGAAAAACAGAAAACGCACTAAGAGCTATTGGAAGGTGCTTATAGCGAATTAAGCAGTGCAAAATCTGAACTAAAGATTAGTTTTGTGATGGTTATGGAGCCCCTCAAGCTAAGAATAGATATCCAACATTCTAACTTGAAGTACAAAGAGTGAAACGTTGATGGAGGTAGAACTTTAATTTGAATACAATTAATTTATATGTTTCGTGGGTTCGAAAGATTTGATTGGATGCAATTTATATGTACTGCACAAAATTTACTTTTATATACGAATTATTACATTTACATATGTAAATTCTTGTATATTATTATTATCATTATACTATTAATGTACCGTCCCGTATCCGGGCGTTGACAAAGTCAAGGTCAAAGTCAACGCTTGGAGTCAAAGTCAACACAAGGCGTCGCCTAGGTGAAGAGACGCCAAGTGCCAGCGTCGCCAAGAGGAAGCGCCAAGGCAAGGCGTCGCCTAGGCGAAGGCGTCGCCCAACCAGGGCGTCACCAGGATCAAATATCATTAAGTCGAGGCAATCATAGTGCGGCTCCCCAATACCCATGGGTAGGAAAGACCATGGAGGGAGCGACGCCGTGGGAAGGCCTCAGGTCCCGATAATCCGGGGTAGTGATAAAGAGAAGGAAAAGATGGCTTCAAGGTCATAGTGATAGCACCAGTGTAGGGCAGCCCGACTCGTGAAGTACCCCTGCCGCCCCAGAGACGCCTTTGATAGCACCAGTGTCGGGCGGTAGAGCATATCGCTTCTGAGGGAGAGGTGTGCGTGAAGCGCACCAGCGTCATACCCTCGCGCCCGAGGGGACCGACGCGAGCTCAACCCGCCAGGGTCAATGAGACCACGACGGGAAGGAAGAAACCAGATGGGAGACGCCCCTACGAGGCCAGAAAGCCCCAGCCCCGGGGTCCAGCGGGAGGCGATCGCCCGGCCAGAGAAAGAACGAGGCCGGCGAGATACAATTTTGTGGTGGAGTTGAAGGACCTGATGGCCGTGCCTAACATAGCTGAGAGATTGAGGCGACCGGCGAAGTCCGATAAGGTGTTGGGGCCTCGGAAAGACTCTTGGTGTGAGTTCCACGAGGCTTTCGGTCACCACATTGATAACTGCCTGTCGTTGGGTTACCAGCTGGATGAGCTGGTGAGAACCGGGTTTTTGAAGGATTATGTCGCGGAGCCCACAACGACCGCCACCTTGCCGCCGCCCGCGGAAGAACAAGCACACGAGACGCCGGTTCTCGGCGAGGTCCATACCATAGCTGGAGGATTTTCCGGCGGAGGACCCACCGCCTCCCAGCGAAAGAAATACGCGAGGGGGGTCAACTCGATCGAAGAAAGAATCTCGGGTGCGTCGTGGGAGTCGGACCTCGTATTCACGAGAGGGGATCTCCGAGACGTGGTGCCGCACGACAATGACCCCGTGGTCATTTCAGTTGTCACAGCGGGGAGAAAGGTGCACAGAGTTCTTGTCGACCAGGGAAGTTCAGCAGACATCATGTTCTGGTTGACATTCAATAACTTGCGGTTATCCCCCGACCTTTTGAGGCCCTACACAAGGTGCCTGTATGGGTTTGCGGACAACCAGGTGGAAGTCCGAGGCTACCTGGAGTTGAGGACTACGTTCACGGACGGAGAGGCCTCGCGTACCGAAAGTATCCGGTACTTGGTCGTGAACGCCAACTCCGCTTACAACATCTTGTTGGGCAGGCCGGCGTTGAACTGGTTGAACGCAGTGGCCTCCACATGCCATATGAAGATGAAGCTGCCGGACCTCAGTGGCAAGGTGATAGTCATCAAGTCAGATCAGGAGGAGGCAAGGAAATGCTATGAGAACAGCCTGAAAACGAAGAGAGGCGTGTTCATGGTGTACGAGCGTCTGCCGTGTGCAGACACGACGATGACTGAGACGACGCCCGCGGCGTCGACGCCTAACAAGGCCATACCCGCGAGGGCGACGCCAGAAACAGATGCACCCATGGAGGAAGGCCCTGGCGACGCGGTGCCCGTGGAAGAGGCGGCGCCCGTCGAGGATGATAGCAGGGAACAATCGGCGGCTAACGTCGTGGAGAGGGAGATTGGCGGAAAAACGTTTAAGTTGGGAAGTTTGCTGAGCCCAGAAGAACAGGAAGGAGTGGCAGAAGTGATTTCGCGCCACCTGGATGCCTTCGCATGGTCCGCCTCGGACATGCCCGGTATCGACCCTGATTTCCTGTGTCATCACCTCAGCATGGACGCCGCGGTCCGCCCAGTGCGCCAAAGAAGGAGAAAGTTTAACGAGGAGAGACAGCAGGTGGTAAAGGATGAAACGCAGAAGCTTTTGAGTGCTGGCCACATCAGGGAGATTCAATACCCCGAGTGGCTGGCCAATGTCGTCTTGGTGAAAAAGGCGAATGGGAAGTGGAGGATGCGCGTGGACTTCACGGACTTGAATAAGGCGTGCCCGAAAGACTCGTACCCACTGCCCAGCATCGACCCGTTGGTGGATAGCGCATCCGGCAGCAAAGTGCTGAGCTTCCTGGACGCATTCTCAGGGTACAACCAGATCAAGATGCACCCGAGAGATGAGAGTAAAACTTCATTCATGACTGAGACTTGCAGTTACTGTTATAAGGTGATGCCTTTTGGGCTGAAGAACGCGGGCGCCACATACCAAAGGTTAATGGACAAGGTCCTGGCGCCCATGCTAGGGAGGAATGTGTACGCCTACGTAGATGACATGGTGGTGGCGTCGCAGGATAGGGCACAACACATGGCAGACCTGGAGGAGTTGTTCGTCACAATATCCAAGTACCGCCTCAAGTTAAACCCTGAGAAGTGTGTCTTCGGGGTAGAGGCCGGTAAGTTCTTGGGTTTTATGCTCACAGAGAGGGGGATAGAAGCGAACCCCGACAAATGCACAGCGATTATCGCCATGCAAAGCCCGACGTCGGTAAAGGAAGTGCAGCAGCTGACAGGGCGGATGGCGGCACTCTCAAGGTTTGTTTCCGCCGGGGGAGAGAAGGGGCACCTATATTTCCAGTGCCTCAAGAGAAATAGTCGCTTTGCATGGACTGACGAATGCGAAGCGGCTTTCATTAAGTTAAAGGAGTACCTGGCGACGCCACCGGTCCTCTGCAAACCGGTAACAGGCGTGCCCCTCCGGCTATATTTTACGGTAACAGAGCGGGCTATCAGCTCTGTGTTAGTCCAGGAGCAGGACTAGAGTCAAAAGCCCATCTACTTCGTGAGCAAGGCATTACAAGGCGCTGAGACGAGATACCAAGCGCTGGAGAAGGCAGCGTTAGCGGTGGTGTTTTCAGCCAGGAGGCTCCATCATTACTTCCACAGCTTTACGGTGGTAGTGTTGACAAACCTCCCTATACAGAAGGTGCTGCAGAAGCCTGACGTGGCGGGAAGAATGGTGCGCTGGGCGGTGGAGCTGTCAGAATTCGACATTCAGTATGAGCCTAGAGGATCCATCAAAGGGCAAGTGTACGCAGATTTTATAGCGGAACTCTCGCCGGAGGTGAGCAAGAGGTGGAAGTGGGCTCGCAGTGGTTGCTCTCGGTTGATGGCTCTTCCAACCAACAAGGGAGTGGTGCGGGAATAGTCTTGGAGGGACCCAACGACGTACTGATTGAGCAAGCTCTGCGCTTCGCCTTCAAGGCAAGTAACAATCAGGCGGAATACGAAGCCCTGATAGCAGGAATGCTCTTGGCCAAGGAGATGGGCGCGCAGAACCTCCTGGTGAAGAGCGATTCTCAGCTGATTACGGGGCAGGTGTCGGGTGAGTTCCAGGCGAAGGACCCACAGATGGCGGCGTACCAAAGATACGTCCAACTATTGAAGGGAGCATTTAACGCTCTTGAGCTGATACATGTCCCAAGGGAGCAGAATGCCAGAGCCGACCTGCTTGCCAAGCTGGCCAGCTCAGGCAAGGGGGGTAGGCAGAGGACAGTGATCCAGGAGACGCTCAAAGCTCCGCGTAAATTCGTGGAAGATAACAGGGTGAATGTCCTCCAGATCTGTACATCAAGAGAGAGTCCAAGGAATCATCGCTCTCTGACCCAAGATACGCTGAAGACGCCCCGCATCAGCACGTACACGGACATGCCTGAAGAAGGAAGGCAGATGCAGGTATGTGTTCTAGCCGAGGGAGACACCTGGATGACGCCGTACAAACGGTACCTGGCGGATGGGACTCTCCCAGTAGAGCCGGAAGAGGGTAAGAAGGTCAAAAGAAATGCCGCAAGATATACTCTGGTGGATGGAGTGTTGTTCAGGCACGGGTTCACTCACCCGATCCAAACGTGTGTAAGTGGCGACGAGTGTACCAGGATAATGGCGGAGCTCCACGAAGGCATTTGCGGGAGCCACGTAGGGGGAAGGTCCTTAGCCTCCAAGGTAATACGCGCAGGGTTCTTCTGGCCAACAGTAAAAGAGGACTGCGCGCGACACGCCCAGCGCTGCAGGCAATGCCAAAAGCACGCTGACTGGCACAAGGCGCCGCTAGAAGAACTGCGATCCATATATAGCCCGTGGCCTTTCCATACATGGGGAATCGACATCCTGGGGCCGTTCCCACTGGCGATAAGGCAAATGAAGTATTTGATCGTTGCCATCGAGTACTTCACCAAGTGGATAGAGGCAGAGCCCGTGGCACAGATTGCTGCGCACAAGGTGCAACACTTTGTGTGGAAGAACATTGTGTGCCGCTTTGGCGTACCTAGGCACTTGATATCCGATAACGGGACCCAGTTTGCCAGTCAGCAGTTGAGAAATCTGTGCGCTGAGTTAGGCATCAAGCAAGTGTTCGCGTCAGTCGAACACCCCCAGACCAACGGGCAAGTGGAGTCAGCAAACAGAGTGTTGCTGAGGGGGTTAAAGAGAAGGTTAGAGAAGGCCAAAGGGGCGTGGGCGGAGGAAGTTCCAAGGATCGTATGGGCATACCACACCACGCCCCAATCTTCTACCATGGAGACGCCTTTCAGTTTGGTGTACGGCTCGGACGCGATGATTCCGGTAGAAATACATGAAAGCTCACCACGTTTTCAAAACTTCGTGGTGGAGGAATCCAACGAAGAAAGGCGGGTAAACCTGGATCTACTAGACGAAGCCAGGGAAGAAGCCAGAATAAAAGCTGAAGCGGTGAAAAGAAGAGTAGAGCGGCAATATAGCTCTAAGGTAAAGCCGCGACAGTTTCAGATTGGCGACCTAGTTATGAGGAAAGCCCACCCATACGAGCTGGAGAATAAGTTGTCTCCCAAGTGGACCGGACCCTTCAGAGTTACCGAGGCTAAGGGCAACGGTTCATACAGCCTGGAGACCTTGGATGGAGGTCCCATCCCGCGCAGTTGGAATGCAGCCAACCTGAAGTTTTATTTTAGTTGACTTATGTAAAGCAGCTATGTAACAGTCTTGATAAAGGAGACGCTCTTTTTCCCCTTCCGGGGTTTTTTAATGAGGTCACCCAAATAAAAGAAAAAACAAGTTTGAGAAAAAGTCGTGCCTTGGTTTTCAGTCTTTATCTTTCTCCGTTTGAAGTAGTGCGAGGCGTCGCTAGTAAAAGGGGCGTCGCCAAGGAAGAAGGCGTCGCCAAGAAAGAAGGTGTCGCCAAGAAAGAAGGCGTCGCCAAGAAAGAAGGCGTCGCCAAGAAAGAAGGCGTCGCCAAGAGAGAAGGCGTCGCCCAGAAGAAAGGCGTCGCCAAGAAGAAAGGTGTCGCTTGAGCGCAGACGCCGGTAAGGAACATGACGGAGGAAAAGCGCACAATATATGAGACGTATGCAAAGTAAAGCGGCGTTGCAAAAACCCAGTATGGTATAGTAAAGTTGATGTTACAAGCAGTGTTCGATACAAATAGGAGTAATGCGAATAGGGAAAACATTACAACTCATGCAAAACACGAAAATAACCACTCTTCAGTGGCCATCGGAGTCAGCACGGGAAGAAGACGAAGCCCCGCTCCCAGTCCGCAGAGCTCGGGTAAGTCGCGTCCTCCGCTCTTGGTTTATTTTCGATCCTGCACCAAGGAAGATGAACGTGTCAGAGACACCATGAGGCAAAACACACCCAGATAGAGAACGATAAAGGCAGAAGTTTCTAGGGCAGTAACTCATACCTATATACTTTTCGAGAGTTCCAGCGTTGAACTCCAAACTGATCAAGGTGGCGGAGTCAAAACCTCCCGCCTCAGCGAGAATCGGGCAAACCACCTGGTCATTTGGGGCAAGCTTCTTGAAGGGTTTGGATTTGAGGGCCCTCGACTCCCTCACCCAGTACAGTGGAAAACCATCCAGGGCGGAGGGAACGGGATCAGAACAGCAGACCTTGAAGAACCGGCCTTTCCACCCAGTAAAGGAGGTCTGGAAAGGGGTCAGGAGAACTCGGCCAGGAACGTTACTGAGAGTTACCCAGAGGTTGTGCCTTTGCCTCTTCACCTCAAAGAAGTGAAGAAAGAGGTCAACCGAGGGTGCACAACCCAGAAACCCGAAAAGGATGTCAAAGGCTTTGACAAAAGCCCAACTGTTGGGGTATAACTGGGCCGGAGCGGCATTGATCTCCGTCAGCAGTTCCTTCTCAAACCTGGAGAAGGGCAGGCGCACGCCGATGGTTTTGAAAACCACCTGATAGAAGTAAAAGAAGGGGACCCCGTCCTTGGCCCGTTCATCTCCGCATACTGGCTCCCCTAGAGTGCAAGGAAGCACAGCAATGTCGTCTTCATGCCTCCTCGCGAAGGCACGGTGATTATAGGAGCATGAATCCCCTTTGTGTTTCGTTATGGCCCTGGTGGAGAGTAAGCAGGAGCATTCGTCAAGGAGCTCCCTCGAAGCCCAAGGATACAGGTCCTTGGGGTTGACCCTGGGGGGAGTAGCACGAGAAGACATTCTTGAACAGAATCAGGGAGGTTTGAAGTTTTGGCAAGGGTAAAACGCTGGTGGGAACAAACACTGGAAGAACTCTTCGCGAGAGGAGAAAGGGTGCAGGTAGGTTACGAAAGGCGCAGAAATGATGAGGGCAGTTTCAAAGTTTTGAAGAATTAAATATTGCGGTTAGAGCGCCAAACGACGCAAATGGAAGTATTGCAGTTAGAGCGCTCAACGACGCGAATGGATGCACCGCACGATCGAGCCACGTGGCAGAAGATGGAAGGATGGCCCTGGCACCACTGGTTAAACACAGAAAACGTCGTATCGACAGAATGCCCAATGGTACGATGCGCCGTCGAAAGTGGGTCAGGGGCACAGTAGGAGTCAGGACTAAGTCGAATGACTGAACGTCCCATCAGCCATACAAGAAGCGCCACGTGGATGGCACAGGCGAAACCTTGATCTCTTCGCTGTCCTTAGGCGTCGACCAGGGCCAAGGTCAAAGTCAATGCCAAGGTAAAGACGACGCCCAAGGCGACGCCAGCATGAGACGCCCGAGGCGTCGCCAGGAAAGACGCAAAGGGCGACGCCAGCATGAGACGTTGCGGGCATCGCCAACCCAAATATCAGCAGTGCCGCCTCCCCGATACCCACAGGTAGGAAAGACTGTGGAGGGAGACGAAATCGAAGAAAGCAAAGCTAGTTAGCGGCGTCGCCTCCCCGATACCCACAGGTAGGAAAGACTGTGGAGGGAGACGAGATCGCCAAACGCCAGCGAATCACTGGCAGGGTTGTTCCCCGATACCCATGGGAAGGAAAGACCATGGAGGGAACGACCCCCCTCCCCCCAGAGCACTCGGCGTTTTAGACACCCGGGGACGATACGGCGCTGCTGTAGCAGGCCTCTCCTTAGGCGTGGGCGCCGGGCACTAAGAATCAAGGGACGGATCACTTTGGTGTTAGAGACACCCCGTGGACGATACGGCCCCGTTAAGCAAGCCTCTCCATGGGCGTGGGCATCGATGCGTGACCTTCCCCGGACATACAAGGTCGCCCAACGCAATAAAAGAAACGGGCATAGTACAGGCAAACGACCGAAGCACGTGAAGGCAAAGAATGAGAGTAAGATCGCGCAGGCATAATTCTATATCGCGATGGCACGAAAGTAATCATACAAAAACCCAGAGTTGTAACAAGAGTGCAGACGATTCAAAGAATTACAAGTTTATCAAAGAAGGTTAAAACAAGTGTAAAGGAATGAACTGATGATCGAGGGTGGCGGTTCAATCGTCCATCTCCAGGGGCACGACTTTTCCATCAACAATGTGGTGAGTAGAATCGTAGTTGGAAATGTCGATCCCCGGATTCATGCAGGCAGCTTGGGCCAGAGCCTCCTGGAATCCCTCCTCGAAAGTGCCCGCCATTTCCTGGATGAGGGTCTTTTTGTCCTTCTCTAGCTCCTCAATGGTGGCGTCCCCAAAAGCTACCTGCTTCTCCAAAGCCTCCTTCTCCACGCGGAGTCGGCTGACCTCGACTTGCAGTTTGTCGTAGTCAGCCTGGAGAAGGCCCATAGCTTTGGCTTGGGTAGCCATTTCCCCTTCCATCCGCTCCATTGCGTCAGTTTGCTCACAGCAGCGGGCCTTCAAGTCTTTTTGAACTTCTTCGTAAGCTTCGACTATGTCTTGAAGGCTCGTTACCTGAACTTTGAGGGCGACTTCCCGAGCGTAGAAGTCGGACTGGAGTTCCACCGCCCCTAGCAGTTGTTCCTCAGCCTCTGCTTCAGGGTGGTTTGGTAAGTCTCGTTTTGGCGTCCCAGAGTTTTCTTTTCCTCCTCCAGGGCAGCTACCCTTGTTTCCAAGGCATGGAGGGTTTGAGCTTGCAGAGCAGCGTTTCTGGCCTGGGCGCGCCATTCAAGGGCCACCGCCAAGAAGGCCCCAAATTAGAAAGGCATGCCCTCCTTCCTGTCGATGCCCTCTGGCATTGTTCCACCACTGAAGCCCCTCATCAGATGCATGATTGGAGGAGGGATGGCGATAAAATCGGGGGCGGCAGCGACGGGGGCAGGAGAAGCAGAGACCACTGCCGGTGGAGGGGGTGGAGCAGACTCGGCGCCTTCACCTATATCCTCTTGGACGGTTGTGGGGGGAAGGGAAGTAGCGCTGGGAGGGTTGTCCCTGAAAGAATCCTCTCCCTGGGGCGACGCCGCCGGTAGGAGGGGAACCCTTGCAGATTTCCTCCTCTTGAAGGGTGCCACGCCATCCGAGTCCTCATCGTCGGATATGATCTCCAAGACCCGTTTCCCTTTGTCGAGGGGGGTTGGGGCCGGTGATGAGGCCACGACAAGAGGAACGGCGGCGATGGGCGGAGGAGAGCCAGGAGTCTGAAGCGCATCAGGGCTAGGTGGGGACGGTGAAGATGAGCCTAATGGAGCTTCAGTAGGGGTCGGTGGTGGCAGAGGCAGGGTCGATGGGGGGTTCGGGTCAGCAGCAGGGACAGAGGAGGCGCCCGCTTTGGCTGCACGAGCGTCCTTTATCGCCTTCGCCAGCATCATCCTTTTGGAGGCGCCCATCACCGATCCTACATTCAGATAAACCAAGCAGCAGAAGTCAAAGCCAAAGCAATTGTGCAAAATCACAAAACGCGTAGAAACGTGAAACGCGAATCACATGGCACAATGGAAAACAAGTGAAAGAAGCCAGAGAAACAAACATATAGTAGCAAGGCACAGATAACAAAAGATGGAAAGGGAAGGGTCTCCCTACCAAAATATGTGGTCAAGGCGTGAGCATTGTATTCGCTCGCGATGAGCTTCAACGTATCAAAGACGATCCCCAGGCCAACCAAGGCCTTGCATACCACCCTGTCAGCAGGGGATAGTTCATCCAAGGTTTTGGCCCTGAGCAGCTTAGGGTGCTCCGTCCAGTACAAGGGAAAGTCGTCTAGGGCTGTGGGGTCGTGCTTGGCGCAGCACAGCCTAAAGAATTTTCCTTTCCAGTTTTTGTAGGAGTTCTGGAAGAGGGTGAGAAGGATCCTACCCGCGATCCCTGAGAAGCTTACCCAGAAGCTCTTCCCCTATTTCTTCACTTCGAAGAAATGCAAAAAGACATCCACGGAGGGAAGGATGCCCAGGTACCCGCAGAGGATTTGAAAACCCCTTACAAATGCCCAGCTGTTGGGGTGGAGTTGGGCGGGGGCGGTGTTAATCTCGGTGAGGAGTTCCCTCTCAAAGGGCGTGAATGGGAGGCGCACCCCGACGCGTTTGAACACCGTCTGGTACATAAAGAAGAAGGGACTCCCCTTTCTAGGCCTGTCATCCACACACACAGGTTCCCTCGGTCGGCCGGGACGAACGGAGATATGCACGTCATGAGTGCGGCAGAAAGCATTGAAGTTATACAAGTGGGGATCCCCACGATGATTCTCCAGGTCCTGAAAGGATGTCAGGCTGGTGCACTCGTTCAAAAGTTCGTCGGGGGCCCATGTATAGAAGGCTTTATAATTGGACTTTGGGGTCCTGGGGGGAGAACCAGACTGGGAGTTCGGGCGCGTCATGGTGTGAATAAATAGCTGGAGAAAGAAGAAGGAAAAAGGTTTTTAACAAAGTGATGCCAAGACAGAAAAGGGGGTAAAACCCCAGGAAATACCACCCACACAAGAAAACCTAGAAGGAAGGAGAAGGGAACAGAGAAGAAAGGAGAAGCGGAAGAACGCAGTAGTGCATAAATGTAAACAGTCCCAGGCAGTTCAATAAACCATGCAATGCGATGAAAGAGAAGAATCGGGATATGCAAAAATCATACCTTTGCTGCCGAAGTAAGGGAGGAAGGAGAGCACGAAGGAAAGAGCGAGAGTTGCAGGGAAAGGGTTTGAGGACGGTGAACAGTGCGGAGATGCAGAGAGAATGGATGTAACAGTGGTGTGAGCGCGGGGTTTGGGGTAACTTGAACGTTACATTTGCAACCCAAGAGGCGCTAACCAGGAGTCGTGCGATCGTGCTGCGTGTCAAAGGATTAAGTGCCCCAGGGGAGCGCAAGAGACTCCAGAGGCTGGCCGTGTGATGAGCCACGTGGCGCACGATTAAGCGTAGCCCCAAAAGGTGTTATTTTCCCCGCTTCAAAGGATGTCCAATCAGCCATTAAGAACACCCCTATGGTTCAGAGAGTGTCACGTCAGTAATTCGACACAAGGCGTCCCGTATCCGGGCGTTGACAAAGTCAAGGTCAAAGTCAACGCCTGGAGTCAAAGTCAACACAAGGCGTCGCCTAGGTGAAGAGACGCCAAGTGCCAGCGTCGCCAAGAGGAAGCGTCGCCAAGGCAAGGCGTCGCCTAGGCGAAGGCGTCGCCCATCCAGGGCGTCGCCAGGATCAAATATCATTAAGTCGAGGCAATCACAGTGCGGCTCCCCGATACCCATGGGTAGGAAAGACCATGGAGGGAGCGACGCCGTGGGAAGGCCTCAGGTCCCGATAATCCGAGGTAGTGATAAAGAGAAGGAAAAGGTGGCTTCAAGGCCATAGTGATAGCACCAGTGTAGGGCAGCCCGACTCGTGAAGTACCCCTGCCACCCCAGAGACGCCTTTGGGACGGATACGACTCAAGGGGAGGGTCACGCCTAGGGTAGCCGGGTGCAGGGTACGAGAGGAAGGCAGATACGCTCTCAAAGTGAGTGACTAGATGATTGGGGGCATGAGTTGGCACCCAAAAAAGTCACCCCTTGCGCAGTAGCACTCAAAAGCAGGAGGACTCACACGTAGAAACGTCCCCAGATTGGCAGAAACGTCCCCAGGTGGCGTCATGGCGCTGTGAGGCCTTCCACGTGTACGACAGCCAGGTCAGAATAGAAACACCATTTAGTCAGGTACCAGGTAATTAAAGTCATTTAACACAGTTTCTGTTTCGAGCGTTTCAGGTACTATAAAGGCTCCCAAGCGTTTCAACGTCTTAAATGCGCTACGTTTCCAAATTAGACGCGCTAATGGAGTGCGTTACGTTTTATGATTAAAAGCGCTTTAAGGCGCTTTAAATGCTTGGGTAGTTTAAATAGCGCTGAGAATGTTGGAAACGGGGTTCGAACTTCTGGCAAATTTCCCAGAAACTCTCTAGTTGCTTACTCGAGCCTTGAGGTTACGCACAAGGGACTAGGGAAAGATTTTTGCTAGAAGGAGAAATAAACACTAGACACAGTTTCCTTTTTACCACCTTCAGAGTGCCATACGCGGTGCTCCGATACGGAGGTGCATAGTTTTTGGTGTTTCTTGCTGGCTGACTTGAGCGTCGGAGTGCAAACGGCCGCTAGGGCGCCCTTTTGTCCTTCTTTGCAGGATTACACAGGTAACCAGTGGGAAGGAGTCCCTAGCTGACGGTTGAGGCCGCGCACGAAGACGTCCCAGGTCAACTGGACGGAACAACTAATATTATTAATATTATTATTATTATTATTGTTCCTGCCGGTTGACTCGAAACGCCTTCGTACACCTACGGTACTCTTACGTCCAGAGTCCTTGCGTTCGCCTGTGCCTTCCCTGTGATGAACACCTGAAACACAAAGACAAAGGGCGCCCTAGCGGCCGTTTGCACTCCGACGCTCAAGTCAGTACTAGGGCTAGGAAACACTGAAACTGTGTACTCTTGCTCTTGTGTGTGTGTGTAACGGCGCAAGAGAGTTCTCTCTTGCCAAGTTTGTTAACTTACTATTTATAGACTGAAACTAGGGTTTCCTGTTTACCTGAAATGGGCCTTTCTGATGGGCGGGCCCAGCACTGTTGTTATCTTACTCTTAGGATAACCTAGCACGTGGGGTCCCTAACTGGAGTGCAACCTCTGACAGGATGACCACTTGGATGCCTCCTCGTGCACCTGATTTTTGGGATCACCCACCTCTGGGAGTGCCCTAGCTGTTCACGTGCCATGCATGCTGCTCGCCCCTGAACGTGACCCTTGCAGGCCATATCCTTCCAGTGGCTCTTATACTTTGTGTCACGCCTGAACGCATCGTCCACTCTACACACATGGGCACTCGTGATCTAGGCTTCTCCCTTACTGATAACTGGTGTGTGATTTGGGATCCACTTCTCGTGGCCCATCTCTACTGTTTGGATCTCCGATGCCCGACCTCTCCACACTGTTTAGTGGCAAGTCGGTACATCCTGATAATCGATGCCTGGCCTTGGCTTCGCTCAAAGGCGCGGAGGATTTATCCGGCGAACTATTTCGTTTCACCTTGGCACTTTCACTTATGAGGGGAGGTGTTCTCTCACGAACCTTCCTCTCTACTCGTAAGGCTTCTAGCGCAAGGGAAATTTATTCTTAACTGACCTCAACTTCACTCAAGGGCAAAGAGGATTTAACTGATATTTATTAACTGACCTCAGCTTCGCTCGAGGGCGAGGAGGATTTAACTTATAACTATTACGTTTAACCTTAGCGCTTTCACTCGAGAGGGGAGGTGTTCTCTGCTAACCTACCTCTCCGCCTACGAGGCTTCTAACGAGAGGAAAATGATTGCTTGACTGACCTCGGCTTCGATCGAGGGTGAGAAGGATTTAACTGATAACTGAACTCAGTTTCGCTTGAGGGCGAGGAGGATTTAACTGGCGAAATATTTCGTTCAACCTTGGCGCTTTCACTCGAGAGGGGAGTTGTTCTCTCACGAACCTACCTCTCCACTCACAAGACCCCTAACGCAAGGAAAACAAGTTCTTAACTGAATTGTACATAACTTGAGAAAATATTTCAATCGTAATTATTTGGGGACCTCATTAAAAAACCCTTGTAAGGGAAAAAGAGTGTCCTCTAATGCCACGTACAATATTCCTGTTTAACTGAAATAAACTTGTAGTCGGCTATGTTCCGTGTGTGAGGAACTGAGCCCTGCTTCAACGCCTAAACATGCATGCTTCGTCCCCAAAGATCTTTGTTTTCCTGAGGGAATTGGTCCACACGGGGGGGAGCGGGTGCGATCTTGGTACCTGGTGTTTCTTCCCAGGCTCTTAGCATACTCTGCTACCCCTTTATGTAAGACCTTGAAACTGACCCTGTCTTTGTTCGGGGGCCGAACTGATCGCCTAGTCGATCATCACTGGTTATCCCGGTTCTGGACTCTACGGTCTTCTCAACCGGGGTTTGCGCCGTTTGACCAGGAATGTTGCTTGAGTTGGAGACTCTCTCTCCAATCTCTCTTTCCCCTGAGTTGCCAAACAGATCAAATTTGGCCCTAAGCGCCCGGTTTTTAACTCGTACTGATATCTGATACCGGGGCTAGCTGTTCATACTTGAGGAGGGGGTGCCCCGAAGGAATCCCTTAACCCCTGATCAAGGACTAAGCGCCCGGTTTTTAACTCGTACTGATATCTGATACCGGGGTTAGCTGTTCATACTTGAGGAGGGGGTGCCCCGAAGGAAACCCTTAACCCCTGATCAAGGACTAAGCGCCCGGTTTTTAACTCATACTAGACATACCTGGTATCTTGACCTCCGCTTGATTATCTGGTGGCGACGCCTTGTGCTAGCGACGCCTTGTTCTAGTGACACCTTGTCTCGACATCGTTATCTCGGCGACACCTTGCCTTAGCGACGCCTTAGCTTGGCGACGCTTTATCTTGGCAGCGCCTTACATTGGCATCGCCTCATCTGGGTGACGCCTCTTCTTCGTGACGACTGGATTTGGCGACGACTCATCTTGGCGACGCCTCACCTTTTCGTTTTTGTTTCTTTAACCTTTGATCTTACATTCGAATGAGAGAAAAACTAGGCCAACAATATCTTAAACTTCTCTTTTCTTTATTTGGGGTGACCTCATTAAAAAACCCCCGGGAGGGAAAAAGAGTGTCCCCTTTACAAACTTTAACTGGAATAACATCAACTGAAATAAAACTTTGCATTCGCCGCACTCCAGCCACGTGGGATGGGGCCCTCTTCTACAGTCTCTAGCTCATGCGAACCATTCCCTTTGGCCTTGGTTATCCTGAACGGTCCAGTCCACTCGGGGGGCAACATGTTTTCTAATTCGTGGGGGTGGGCCTTCCTCTTGACCAGATCACCGACCTGGAACTGTCGTAGTTTCACCTTGGAGCTGTACTGACGCTTCGCCCTTCTTCCCACGGCCTCAGCCTTGATTTTCGCTTCTTTTATGGCCTTATCTATCAGGTTCATGTTCACCTTCCTTTCTTCGTCGGACTCTTCCGCCATGAAACCCAGGAGACGGGGCGAACCCTCGTGGATCCCCACTGGGATTATGGTGTCCGATCCACACATCAAGCTGAAAGGTGTCTCCATGGTAGAGGATTGAGGCGTGGCGGGGTAAGCCCGTACGATCCTTGGTGCTTCATCTGCGGACGAGGCCTTTCCGTGTGCTCCTTCTATCGGCGAGGCCTCGCCGTCTTTTCCTGCTGTATGTGCGCCTTCCATAGGCGTCGCCCCTAAGGTGACTTCGACTGGTGTGAACTCTGCGGGCGCCACCCCATCCCATGATTCTAATTCTGTAGGTGAATCTGAGACAGGCGGTCGCTCAATCACCATAACTACGCCTCTCTTGTTTTCAAACTATTCTCAGAGCACCTTCGGGCCTCTTCTTGGTCTGACTTGATGACTATCACCTTGCCGCTAAGGTCTGGTAACTTCATCTTCATGTGGTGCGTGGAGGACACCGCCCTTAATCTGTTCAAGGCGGGTCTGCCTAGCATAATGTTGTAAGCTAAGTTAGCGTTAACCACCAAGTATCGAATGCTTTCGGTACGTGACGCCGTTCCATTAGTGAACGTCGTCCTCAGCTCCAAGTAGCCACGTACCTCTACCGAGTTATCTGCAAATCCATACAAGCATATAGTATAGGGTCTCAAGAGGTCAGGGGATAAATGTAGCTTGTTGAAGGTCGTCCAGAACATGACATCTGCGGAACTGCCCTGGTCGATGAGAACCCTATGTACCTTTCTTCCCACTGTGACTACCGAAATGACCACCGGGTCATTGTCATGTGGGACGACATCCCGCAGGTCAGCTCTTGTGAAAACGAGGTCTGACTCCCACGGGTCGTCCGAAAATTCTTCTGCAACCAAGTTTACTGACCTTACGTATTTCTTTCGTTGAGAGGCAGTGGGTCCTCCCCCGGAAAAGCCGCCAGAGATGGTGTGCACTTCTCCGTGAGTTAGGGCTTCGTGCGCTGGACCTTCCTCTGGCGCTGCCGCGTCTGGGGTCGCCGTGGATCCAGCGAGATAATCCTTCAAGAAACCATTCTTCACAAGCTCATCCAACTGGTATCCCAGCGCTAAGCAGTTGTTAATGTGGTGCCCAAATGCCTCGTGAAATTCACACCATAATTCTTTGTGAGGTCCCAGTATTTTGTCGGACTTCATTGGTGGCCTCAACCTATAAGCTATATTGGGCACAACGATGAGATCTTTGAGTTCTACTACAAAGTTGTGCCTTAGAGGTCTGTTGTTCTCTCTCTCCATCCTTCTGGTCGACCCTTAGGTTGAGCTCTCCTTGTCTCGAAGGTGCGCCTCCTGTCCTGATTCTTTCTCTCTGTAGTAGCTTTGTGGACTCTGGCGTGTTGCGCACGCATCTGCGCTCTGGGGCGCATAGGCGCAACCGTTATGCACTTCTCATATGCTTCGCCTTCTGAGGCAATGTGTTCCACTGCCTGACGCCTTATTTCAGCGAAAGTCTTGGGGCGGGCGCGATTGAGTGACTTGATAAAAGACCCAGGGCGCACTCCTTTCCTGAATGCGTACACGATCATGGGCTCGTCAGTGGTACCCAGCTTCACCACTTGTGCCCCGAAACGGCTGATGTACTCTTTCAGGGTCTCCCCTTGATACTGCTTCACATCGAAAAGGTCGTATGAAACTGGGGCTGGGGCCCTGTTTGCTAGATACTGCTCCCTGAATAGTCGTGAGAGTTGTACAAAGGACGTGATGTGACCCTCTGGGATGCTAATGAACCAATCCATAGCCATCCCAGTCAACGTGCTCATAAAGAGCTTGCACCTTACGGCATCAGAACCGCCAACCAACATCATCTGTGTGTGGAACGCAGTGAGGTGCGCCTCAGGATCCTCCATCCCTGTGAAGGTTACCTGGGGCCCCGTGAATGTACTGGGGATTGCTGTCTCTAGGATCGCCTGTGAGAACGGTGTTGTGAATTCTCTGGGTGGGGAGGCAGTCTCAGGTTCATCTACATCGCGCCAGCCACGGCGTAACTCGTCATTGGCGCGGTGGAGCTCGTCGTTTCTCGCCTGAGATGCTGTGAGATCCGCTTGCATGCGTTCTTGCTCCACTTTTGATGCTGGCATTGCCTCTTGCAGCCCCTGCATCATGCCCATGAGTTGTTGCATGGTCATCTCTTCACTCCTAGCGCGTGCAGGTCTGGTGGTCATGGCTTTCTAGAAATCCTCTTAACTTATCTGGGCTTTGAGAACTGGAATTGAAAAACTTGTGTAGTGGGACTGATGTTTTATATCGGCCCCACGATGGGCGCCAAATGTTTCGGCCGGCTGACCGGGATCGTCTTTGCGCGTGGCTTGTCCTCGCGAGCTAGGGCACCTTCGTTATGCTCCGTCTACGATACCTGAAAAGAAGTGAACAACGGGGCGCCCTCGCGGCCGTTTGCACTCCGACGATCAAGTCAGCTAGCGAGAAACATCAATGTGACACACCCTCTGAAGGTGGTCAGAAATAACTGAGTGACTAGAACTGTGTTGCCCTAATTGCCTTGTGCTCACAGTGGGTGTGCAGCGAGAACAACTAGGGTTACTGCTCTGTGTAAAACTGCGAGAATTAGGTTAAAACTCGGATCCCCCTTTCGAACAACCCAGGGCCCCTTTTTATATACCTTCTGCATTTAAAACGCGTTGAAGCGCATTGAAAGCGTATAAAAATGTTCCTTGGAACGTTCGAATCTTAACTGAATTAGCGCGTACCTTGGCAAACTTTCACTAAAACATTTAATGAGCACGTGCTAATTGCCACGTGTCCTTCTGACTTGATCGTTATTCCGTGCGGAGGGCCTCACAGCGCCGTAACCCAACTTAGGGTTAATCCATTGTGTGAGTCCTCCTTCCTTGAAGTGCATCTGGCGCGTGGGGTGACTTTCTGGGCGCCAACTCATGCGCCCCAGACTCGAGTCACTCACCCTGGGGGTGTATCTACCTTTCTCTCGTACCATGCACGTGGTTCTCCCCTGGACGTGGCCCTCTCGTGGGTCGTATCTGTCCCAGGGTCTCCCAGCAGTGGCGTGGTTACTTCACGAGTCAGGTTACCCCCTACTGGTACTAGAACTTATGGCCCTGAGGCCACCTTTCTCTCCTCTTTGCTACTGTTCTGAACTATCGAGGCCCGAAGCCTCCTTGCAATGTCTTAGCTTGGTGTTTTGCCTTGGCGACGCCTTAACCCGGCGACGCCGTTACTTGGCGATGCTTTAACCCGGCAACGCCTTTCTCAGGCGATGCCTTGTCAAGGCGACGCCCTCTATTGGCAACGTATTAACCCGGCGATGCCTCAGGTGGTCAATCTGTTGACTTTCTTCCTTGGGTCCCACAAAGGGTCCTACCACATGTTGACTTTGACTTTTGACTTAGGGGACGAGACAATACACAAGCCCCCCAGTCTTGAGCTGACACTTGTTTCAGCGAAAAGACTAAGGCCTCGCCCATTATCCACGTGGCATTCTTGCTGACGTGACATCCCTTCGTTCAGTTTGACTCGACAATCCCTGAGGGTCCGATGTGACGTTAAGGAAAAGACAAAAAAAGAATCAGGTAAAAAAAGTCAATAGAAAAAAAATGATAAATATTATAAAAACAGTGTGCAATCCTGACGCTACAACTGGCATAACTGAGCATTGATTTTAGAAAATTTATTAAAACAAAATGGTGCATGCGTATGGAATGAAACCAACGCCAGAATTTTGTTAAGATCTTGAATTATTTGAATATAAATTTTCATAAGCAAATTCTAAAAGGCTAGCTCAGCATAAATCAGTGAAAACCACGCTCTCTGGACCATAACAATTATTTCAGTGGTGCTGTTTTTGATTTTAAAATCAAATCTAGTGCTATTCTTTAGGTTCCATTTTGTGTGCCATCTTTCTTTGAGTACCTATTATTTGCTTATCTAATTTCTTTGGAACTCTTTCTAGTTGTCACATTTAATTCCTTTTTGTGTGGTACTGTTTTTCAAATTAATTTGTTTCTTGCTTTAATTCTTTGACCTCTAAGCTTGGTAGTGGAATTAATTATCAATTGGTGCTTGATTGAGTGGGATTTGACTTGAGGGGAGTCTAGTTTGCTTAATAGGTGCTGGATTGAGGAATTAATCACCTACTTCCAAGAGGAACAAAGGCAAGGGGCAGAAACAAACACCTTCTAAATACACCACATACATTGGAAGGCCCAACCAAGAAGAGACAACAAAAAGAAGTGCAAATAGAAAAATCAACAAAAGGGAGTTCATCTAAATTCTTTCTACTTAACTCTTGTTAATTACTTGTATAATTACGCAATTAGACGGTGAGTGTGTCTTCAAGGGCTCCAAGTGTCCAAGAAGCCTCACCTAGGGCCGATTAGCTTAGAACTATCTAGTTTAGCAATTGTTAATTGTTTTAATTGCATCTCTTTGCTTTAATTAGCTATGCTTATTAATTGTCTTTGTATTGTTTAAAGCTTTGTTAATTTTGCTTGGTTGATTAGATAGTTTGCATTGTTTCTTACATTCAAAATTTGATTTCTCCAATTTGATTGTGTTTTAAGTGGTTTACTAAGAGAAAGATTTGTGTGAAGATTTGGAGGGATAGTTTTTGGCTAAGGCAAGACTTGGTATTTAAGTAGTCCATTGTGACTCACCTCTCTTACCTGGAAAACTACCTTCTTTAACTTCCCTAATTTTTCTTAAAGTAAAACACTTCTATACACAAAACTCTAGTCATGTCTATGGAAAGTGATATGAAGTCCATAAAATCCCTTTTGAAACAACTTGCAAAGGATGTTCAACTCATTTCCTATAGACAATTGGAGAACGAGTCTAAAATCAATGAACTAACTAGAGCAAAGGAAGAAAAATCACAAAATTCAAAAAAATCTCATACTCATGCATCTCATTCAAAAGAAGATGAGTCTCTAGGGGAGGGTAGCCTTAGAATCAATGACTATTACCAACCACCACCTAGAAGAAATAGGCAAAGGGAGCAAGAGGGCCCAAGGGAGGTTAAAGTAGACCTACCTCACTTCCATGGTAAGGAAAACGTATTGGGAGATGAAAGTAGAGCAACTCTTTGTTTGCCATAAGGTGAGTGAAGAACGTAAGGTAACCTTAGCCACCCTTAGCTTCCAAGGGAACGCCATGTATTGGTGGACCTCTCTCGAAAGAGAAAGACGTCTTCATAGGGAACATTCCATTAAATATTGGAATGACCTTAGGGGAGCCCTAAGATGTCGACATACACCCTCATACTACCATATGGAGTTAATGCACAAGCTTCAAAGACTCCAACAAAAAAATATGAGTGTAGAGGAGTATAGGCAGAAAATGGAGCTCTATATGATGAGAGCATCCACTAGAGAAGAGGAGGACACCACCATAGCAAGATTCCTTAGTGGCCTCTCTCTTGAGATAAGAGATAGGGTAGAACTCCTTCCCTACCAAGACTTGAATGACTTGGTTCAACTTTGCATTAAAGTTGACCAACAAAATTTGCGCAAAACTTCAAGTCAAAGGGTGGGTTCATACTCTGGCTTTTATCCCAAGAAAGACTATAAGAGGGAGGGTAGTACATCTAGAGAAAAACCAAAGGAAACTACCAAGCCCTTAGCAAAAGAAGCCTCCACCCCACCCATCCGAACTAGGGACGTTAAGTGTTTTAAGTGCTATGGAAGAGGGCATGTGCAAGCACAATGCCCAAACCAAAGGACTTTATTTCTAAAAGGTATAGATGAATACACTAGTGGTGAGGATGAGCCAAGTGAGAGAGAGGAAGGGGGAGACGATGAGAGGGTAGCTCCATTAGAGGGAGAATTGCTAATGATTAGGAGAACCCTCAACAATCAACCTAGCACTTCCATGGAAACACAAAGGGAGAACATCTTTCATACAAGATGTAATGTTTTAGAAAA
Organism: Phaseolus vulgaris; assembly: GCF_000499845.2. Lineage (NCBI taxonomy): Eukaryota > Viridiplantae > Streptophyta > Magnoliopsida > Fabales > Fabaceae > Phaseolus > Phaseolus vulgaris. Next base: position 15,536,095 of record NC_023755.2, on the reverse strand, counting down.
TATATGTTCCCTCATTGTGGATAGTGGGTCTAGTTGCAATTGTTGTAGTGCTAGAATTGTTGATAAGCTTAATCTACTAGTAGTTCCTCACCCAAAACCTTACAAACTACAATGGATTAATGAAAATGGGGAACTAAGTGTAGATAAGCAAGTGGAAATCAAGTTTTCCATAGGGAACTACAAAGACAAAGTTTTATGTGATGTAGTGCCTATGGAAGCTTGCCACATCTTATTAGGGAGACCATGGCAATTTGACAAGAAAACCTTGCATGATGGTCTCACTAACGAGATTTCCTTCACTCATAAGCATAGGAAGTTTGTACTTAGTCCTTTACCACATTCTCAAGTGGTGAAAGACCAAATACAAATGAAACATAAGAGGGATGAGGAAAACAAAAAAAAAAGTGCTAGAAAAAGAGAAAATCCTTAGGGATAGGAAGGCGTGGGAGAAGAGTGTTCCTTCCCGCAAGGTTGCTCAACAAGAAAAGCCTTTTGAAAACATCTTGGAAAATTTGCTTCTTGTTGAACAACCAAGCCTAATCTTTTGTAAAGGAACACTTGCATGCACTGCCACAAGTGATGAACTCATGAGTCTACCTCCTCAAATGGAAAAACTTTTAAGTGTATTTGAAGATATATTCTCTAATGAGGGACCCATTGGACTCCCTCCCATTAGAGGTATAGAACATCAAATTGACTTCATTCCGGAGGCAAGCCTGCCAAATAGGCCCGCTTATAGAACTAACCCCGAGGAAACAAAGGAGATAGAGTCACAAGTTCAATACTTGTTGGAGAAGGGTTGGGTTCAAAAGAGCCTAAGCCCTTGTGTTGTACCTGTCTTGTTGGTGCCCAAAAAAGATGGCAAATGGCGTATGTGTTGTGATTGTAGAGCAATCAACAACATCACCATCAAGTATAGGCATCCAATTACGAGGCTTGATTACATGCTTGATGAGTTACATGGGTCAACCATATTTTCTAAAATTGACCTTAAAAGTGGGTATCACCAAATTCGAATCAAAGAGGGTGATGAGTGGAAAACCGCTTTTAAGACCAAGTTTGGATTATATGAGTGGTTGGTGATGCCCTTTGGGCTCACTAATGCCCGTAGTACATTCATAAGGCTCATGAATCATACCTTAAGGTATTGTATAGGTAAATACGTAGTAGTTTACTTTGATGATATCTTAGTGTATAGCAAAACCCTAGAAGACCATCTAAGTCACCTTAGGGAAGTTCTTCTAGTGCTTAGGAACAATAGTTTATTTGCCAATAGGGATAAGTGCACCTTTTGTGTAGATAGTGTAGTTTTCCTAGGATTCATAGTTAACAAAAGGGGGGTGCATGTTGACCCCGAGAAGATCAAAGCCATCCGAGAGTGGCCCACTCCACAAAATGTAAGTGATGTAAGGAGTTTTCATGGGTTAGCTAGCTTCTATAGAAGGTTTGTGCCTAATTTTTCAAGCTTAGCTTCTCCTTTAAATGAACTTGTAAAAAAAGATGTTGCATTTTGTTGGAGTGATAAGCATGAGCAAGCCTTCCAAAGGCTAAAGGCTCAACTCACCAATGCACCAATTCTAGCTCTCCCAAATTTTTCCAAAACTTTTGAGATAGAATGTGATGCATCGGGAGTAGGCATAGGTGCGGTATTGTTGCAAGGTGGACACCCCATTGCATATTTTAGTTAAAAACTCCATGGTGCCACCCTCAACTATCTCACCTATGACAAAGAGCTTTATGCTCTTGTGCGAGCCCTAAAGACTTGGGAACACTACCTTGTGTCCAAAGAATTTGTCATCCATAGTGATCACGAGTCTTTAAAGTATTTAAAGGGCCAACACAAGCTCAATAAGAGACATGCTAAATGGATGGAGTTTCTTGAGCAATTTCCTTATGTAATCAAATACAAAAAAGGAAGCACCAATATAGTGGCCGATGCTCTTTCAAGACGGCATACACTTTTTTCCAAATTAGGTGCCCAAATTCTTAGATTTGATCACATAAGAGAGCTTTATCAAGAGGATCAAGAACTTTCATCCATCTATGCCCAATGTCAACATAGGGCGCAGGGAGGTTACTATGTGGCCGAGGGATATCTTTTTAAATAAGGAAAACTTTGCATTCCCCAAGGCACACATAGGAAGCTCCTTGTCAAGGAATCACATGAAAGAGGACTCATGGGCCATTTTGGAGTCGATAAAACTCTAGACATTTTGAAAGAAAAATTTTGTTGGCCACACATGAGAAAGAATGTCCAAAGACATTGTTCTAGATGCATATCATGTTTAAAAGCAAAGTCTAGAACAATGCCTCATGGACTCTATACCCCCTTGCCGATTGCAAATGCTCCTTGGGAAGACATTAGCATGGACTTCATTTTAGGACTCCCTAGGACTGCAAGAGGCCATGACTCTATCTTTGTGGTAGTGGACCGTTTTAGCAAAATGTCCCATTTTATTCCTTGCCACAAGGTAGATGATGCTCAAAATATTTCTAGACTCTTCTTTAGAGAAGTGGTGAGACTCCATGGTCTCCCAAGTTCATAAGCCACTTTTGGAAAACTCTTTGGGGCAAACTTGGAACAAGACTACAATTTTTAACTTCTTGTCATCCTCAAACGGATGGTCAAACTGAAGTAGTCAATAGATCTCTTGGGACTATGCTTAGGGCTATCATGAAGGGAAACCATAAATCTTGGGATGAGTATCTTCCCCACATTGAGTTTCCTTACAATCGAGTGGTCCACAAGACTACTAATGCTTCTCCTTTTGAAGTGGTATATGGATTTAATCCTCTCACACCTATGGATTTGTTACCTCTTCCTAATCCACAAGATTTTGTGCATAAGGAAGGAGTAATCAAAGCCGATTTTGTGAAGAAAATGCATGAGAAGATTAAAATCCAAATACAACAACAAAATGAAAAGTATACAAAATACAACAATAAAGGGAAGAAAGAAATAATTTTTGAGGAAGGAGACTTAGTTTGGCTTCACCTTCGAAAAGACCGCTTTCCAACTCAAAGGAAGTCCAAACTAAGTCCCCGAGGTGATGGACCCTTTCAAGTCCTCAAGAGAGTCAACAACAATGCATATAAATTGGACTTACATCTTGAATATGGAGTACATGATACTTTTAATGTAATTGACCTATCTCCATTTGTAGGTACCAATGACGACGAAGACGACTTGGATTTGAGGACAAATCCTTTCCAAGGGGGAGGGGATGATGGAAGAGGGCCAAGCTCAACACCCCATGAAAGACAAGGGCCAAACCTAGAGCGTCTAGAGCCAAGTGGGGAGTGTCTAGCACATGAAGAAGAGCGTCTAGAAGGAGGAGGAGAGCGTCTAGGACCTCTTACTAGGTCCATGACCAAGCTACGGATGGGAGCCTTGGGCCAAGCCACGGATGGGAGAGAAAGCAACATGTATATGCTCCATGAAGGCCCATTAAGGGTAGCTTAATACTAAGTGTAGTGTAAATAGCATAAACTTGTCTTACATGGGATTTACCCTAGATTTTGTTCACGTTCTAGAACATTTCCTCACATGGCCGGCCATGTGCTCCATGTGGAGTAATTTGCATTTCATTTTGATTAGCATTAGGGTTGCATGATGGTCCTCCTTAGCCTATAAAAGGAGGAGCCTACACCTTGTATTTTCAAGATTAAATTGAGTAATGTTATGCTGCCCATTTAGTGCCATACTTTGCTCCTTGCCTAGCTTCTAGGTTTTAATCTTCCTTTCACCACCTTCAAAGGGGCTGGCCGAACCTCCCCATGTCCATACTCTTCATGCACCTTCAAGGTCACCACACCTCCTAGGAGGACCTTGTCCACTCTCATCCATAAGCTTCCGAACCATCTTCAACCAATCATCCAAGAAGAGCTCATAGGAAATCCATCATATAATCTACCCCAGATCCTATCTAAAGACAACTCAGCAACAGCAAGCACATCGAGCCTTCCATCAACCTTCAAAGGGTTTGAATTTTCAAAGCTTGAACACACTTGATTCAATAATCTCCCCTTATTTGAAGAAGACAAATCCCTGGTTGCTTGTGTTGGATTTGATTGAATCTGAAGCAGTTCCTGCAAGAAAAAGTTTAAGCAAAGCACAATATCTTTGATATAGGGTTAGAGCTTAAAAACAAAAACAGTATATCAGCAGTTCTAAAACCAACAGAAATAAGGTTTACTTAAACACTCATAAACCACATAGAGTTTTGCAGAATTAAAAGATAACGAAAGGCAACACAGCATAAATCTCCCCCTATTTGTCTTCACAAATAGACAAAAAAGAAGATAAAAAGATAATTGTTCCTGATCATACAGAAATTTAAAACAAAAGCAATTAAACCGATACAAGACCAAAAATAATCGGTTGTTTCGTGAATTCAACCGGTTGTTTTTCCTTTAATTATCTTTGCCATACTGAAGTTCAAAATTTTTATTCTGAACAGCTTCTATCTGTTCATCCAAGGTCACGAACCGTGTATCCATGTTGTTGAACATGTTGTCTATACTTTGGAAGTTGCTTACACACAAATCATGAAGATTTCTTTGATTCTCCGGAAATCCATCAAGCCTATTTACCATGTATCTTTCAAAAGAAGACATGGATGGCATTTCATCTCCTTGATTTCCTGCACTGGTTCCAGCACCTAGATTGGTTTCAGGTTGCTCTTCATGGTGAAAATCCATGTCAGCAGCTTGATCTTCATCAAACTCAGCAGCTGCAGCACTTGATGAAGCACCATGGTCACCATCTTTTCTCACCCATTTCCCACTTATTTTGGTGAATCCCATCTTGCTAAGAGAGCCATTATTCATCTCTTTTTTTGACTTGACCAGCTCAGATCTCTCATCTTCAAGATTCACTTCAAAATAAAGCAAGAATTTAGAGATCAAAACAGCATAGGGATAGTGATAATCACTTAACCTCATGGCTTTTTGCATGTGTTCTTTGATGATGTGGATCCAGTTCATTTTGATCTTCTTCATGATGCAGTAGATGTACACAAGGTCTTCTTCTGTAAGGACAAAATGATTGTGTACCGGCCGGGTCATCAGGTATGATGACGTGGACAAGAGAAGGGTAGGTGGTCAAGAAGTCAACGTAGTCGCCGCATGTAGAAGCGGCGTTCTGCAGTGTACGTAATCGGTTCTCGCCGAGACGTGTCACTATCCGAGAGAAAGACATCGCCTAAGCGGACATCGCCTAAGCAGACATCGCCTAAGCAGACATCGCCTAAGCAGACATCGCCTAAGCGGACATCGCCTAAGTAAGACATCGCCCGAAGAGTCAACCTGCGCGACGGAAGCATTTCGCAGAGAAGAGGGCCCACACGATGGAATAACCCTAAGTTGGGTGGTGGCGCTGTGGGTCCCTCCGCACAGAATAAACGGTCAAGTCAAAGGGGCACGTGACAATGTCCACGTGCTCATTAAAGATCTCCAAGGAAGGCTGCAGGCATGACACGTGATTAATTAGCGCACCTAAATAGTATGATGGCACGAGAGATACGGCGCCCAAGTTAGAACCCAAGCGGCCACAAGGTTATTCATTGCACTCTAGATAAGGGAAGTCCATGTGCCAGATACGCTCAGATCCTAGGAGTAGCGGCGCAAGGACCTTCTCCAAGGAACCCTAGATAATAGCAGCAGTACAAAGGGAAACCCTAGTTTCCACCTATATAAAGGGCACGAAGAAGCCCTAGTAAGGTATGTTTTTCACAGTTACACGAGTTTAACCTAGTCCTCAGATAGACATACAGAGCACCAACCCTAATTGTTCTTGACGGCGCATCCGCTGAGAGCACAAGACAATTAGGGCAACACAGTTTTAGCCACACAGTTTCAGTCATTGAGATTATTATACAGTTTCTAGTTACTTTGGTGTTTCTCGCTAGCTGACTTGATCGTCGGAGTGCAAACGGCCGCGAGGGCGCACCTTTGTTCTTCTTTTTTCAGGTACTCACAGACGAGGCAGAACGGAGGTGCCCTAGCTCGTTAGAACAAGCCACGCATAAAGACGACCCAGGTCAACCGGCTAGAACATCTGGCGCCCACCGTGGGGCCGATATAAACATCGGTTCCACCATACAAGCTTTAAGTTCTAGTTTCCAACACTCAGATAAGTCGAGAGGATCCCCAGAGAGCCATGACCACCCGACCAGCACGCGCTAGGAGTGAAGAGATGACCCTACAGCAACTCATGGGCATGGTGCACGGGTTGCAAGACGCGGTGGCAGCCTCGAAAGTGGAACAGGAGCGCATGCAGGCGGACCTGACAGCCTCTCAAGCAAGAAGCGACGAACTCCACCGCACCAACGAGGAGTTACGCCATAGATGGCGTGGCAGAGACGAGCCGGAGGCTACATCCCCACCCAGGGAATTCACAACGCCATTTTCACAGGCAATCTTGGAGACAACAATTCCCAATACGTTCACGGGACCCAAAGCGACCTTCACGGGAGTGGAGGATCCTGAAGCACACCTCACGGCATTCCACACACAGATGTTGCTGGTAGGCGGTTCAGACGCCGTTAGGTGCAAGCTTTTTATGAGCACCTTAACAGGGATGGCTATGGATTGGTTTATTAGCCTCCTAGAGGGCCACATCAAGTCCTTCGCCCAACTTTCACAACTATTTAGAGAGCAGTATCTGACCAACAGAACTCCCGCCCCAGTCTCGTACGATCTTTTCGACGTCAAGCAGTTCCAAGGAGAAACCCTAAAAGAATACATAAGTCGCTTCGGGGCACAGGTAGTGAAAGTAGGCACCAAGGAGGAACCCATGATTGTGTACGCGTTCAGGAAGGGGGTGCGTCCCGGATCTTTCAGTAAAACGCTTAATCGCACTCGCCCCAAAACCTTCGCCGAAATAAGGCGACAAGCGGTAGAGCATATTGCCTCGGAAGGTGAAACGTACGAGAAGTGCGCGACCGTGCGCCAGCGCGTCCCAAGGCACAGATACGCACGCAACCCGTTCGGGTCCACCAAGCCGTCACGGAGAGAAAACACTTAGACAGGAAGCGCGCATACGAGCCACGGAGGACCCAACCTAAGGGTCGAGTAGAGGAAGGAAGAGAAGGAAGCAGGCCACCGAGGCACAACTTTGTGATGGAACTCAAAGATCTGATTGCGGTGCCCAGCATAGCCGACAGGTTGAGGCCACCGGTAAAATCTGACAGGGTGCTGGGACCTCGCAAGGAGTCATGGTGCGAATTCCATGAAGCATTCGGGCACCATATTAACAACTGTTTGGCGCTTGGCTATCAGTTGGATGAGCTCGTGAAGAATGGTTTCCTGAAGGATTACTCGATGGAGAAGTAGGCGGGACGATCGTCAGGCTCGCAACCGGAGGGCAGTGAGGGACAGCAGCACGAGGCGCCCGTTCTCGGCGAAATCCACACCATAACTGGTGGATTCTCGGGTGGCGGGTGTACTGCATCACAACGTAAAAGGTATGCGAGGTCCGTGATGTCAGTGGAAGTTTTTGATGACCACTCGCCCGATGTGGACATCACGTTCACTAAGGAAGACGGCTCATCGGGTCTTGGTCGACCAAGGAAGCTCGGCAGATGTGATGTTCTGGCCGACCTTCGAAAGGCTACAGTTACCTGTAGACCAGCTGAGGCCATATGGGGGCTGCTTATACGGTTTTGCGGGTGATCAAGTCGAAGTCAGGGGATACATTGAGTTAAGAACAACGTTCACAGATGGGGCTGCTTCGCGCACGGAGAAAATCAGATACCTTGTCGTGAACGCCCCCTCAGCATATAATATCCTATTGGGAAGGCCAACACTCAATAGGATAGGAGCTGTACCCTCCACGAGGCACATGAAGGTCAAATTACCTTCAATGGAAGGGGTGATCGTCACCATCCGATCTGACCAAGAGGAGGCGAAGAAATGCTACGAAAACAGCCTCAAGAACAGACAATCAGTGTGCCATGTGCCCACAACACCACCTCTTGGTGCGGAGGTAGTTATGGATGTGGCGTTAGAGGCAGCCACCAAGGGCGACGTGACCATGGAGGATGTCGAGAAGAGGTCTGAGAGCGACGCTCGAGTAGAGGAGGAGGAAAACTGCCCGGAAACCGCTAGGGAGTGAAGCATTGTGAGAGCATTGCTCGCTAGCGAGAAGAGGCCTCGACAAGTTGGAGATTGGCTCGAAAGGGAGATCAACGACAAAACTTTTAAGTTGGGAAAGACGTTAGATGGCGAGACGCAGGATCAGATCGCCAAGGTGATAGGCAGGCATCTGGACGCATTCGCGTGGTCTGCCTCGGATATGCCGGGAATTGACCCCGATTTCTTGTGTCATCGTTTAGCAATGGACCCTCAAGTCAAGCCAGTCCGACAAAGAAAAAGGAAATTCAATGAAGAAAGGAGACAGGCGATCAGAGATGAAACGCAGAAACTCCTCGAGGCAGGCCACATCAAGGAGATACAGTATCCGGAATGGCTCGCTAATGTTGTATTGGTGAAGAAGAGCAATGGGAAATGGCGAATGTGTGTCGATTTCACAGATCTGAACAAAGCCTGTCCAAAGGATTCCTATCCTTTGCCAAGTATAGACGCCCTGGTGGACAGTGCAGCAGGGTGTAAGTTGTTAAGTTTCTTGGACGCATTCTCAGGGCACGCCGATTGGCACAAGGCGCCCCCGGAAGAGCTAAAGTCAATCTACAACCCTTGGCCTTTCCACACATGGGGAATCGATATTCTGGGACCCTTCCCATTGGCGATTAGGCAGATGAAGTATTTGGTTGTGGCAATCGAATACTTCATGAAGTGGATTGAAGCAGAACCAGTAGCCCAGATCACCGCGCACAAGATTCAGAATTTCGTATGGAAGAATATTGTGTGTCGTTTCGGTGTGCCCAAGCGTTTGGTATCAGATAACGGGACTCAGTTCGCGAGTCACCTGTTGAAGAAGCTGTGCGAGGATATTGGAACATAACAGGTGTTCGCTTCTGTGGAGCACCCACAAACGAATGGGCAGGTGGAGTCAGCTAATCGGGTTTTACTGAGAGGTTTGAAGAGGAGATTGGAGAAGGCCAAAGGATCTTGGGCTGAGGAAGTTCCCCGTATAATATGGGCATATCATACCACTGAGCAATCAGGAACCCACGAAACCCCGTTTAGTTTGGTGTACGGGTGCGATGCGATGATCCCAGTTGAAATCCAGGAAAGCTCGCCGAGATTCCAGAACTTCGTGGCGGAAGACTCAAATGCAGAAAGGAGAATGAATTTAGATTTGCTGGATGAGGTCAGGGAGGAAGCAAGGGTGAAGGCTGAAGCAATAAAGAGAAGAGTTGAGCGCAAGTACAATTCTAGGGCGAGGCCAAGGCAATTCAGAGATGGCGACCTGGTGATGAGGAAGGCCCACCTGTACGAGATGCAGAAAAAATTGTCACCCAAATGGACAGGACCGTTTAGAATAACTGAAGCACTCGGGAACGGCGCCTACCGTTTGGAAACGCTAGAAGGAGGGGCGATTCCTCGCACTTGGAACGCTACCCATCTCAAGTTTTATTACAGTTAAAACATTGTAAGTAGCAGTTAACTTGAACAGTTAAGTGAAAACAGTTTTTCAAGGTGGCGCTCTTTTTCCCTGAGGAGGGTTTTTTAATGAGGCAACCCAATAAAGAAAGTTCGAGTCTATCAAGTTTCCCAAGTTGTTTAAATAAGCATGCTCACCCCTTTTAAGTTTTCCAAATTTAGCGCAAAAATTAAAGCCTCATCGCCACTTGGCGATCAGGGACAAACAAGTTAAGTTGTAAATCCTCATCGCCAGTTGGCGATCGGAGGTGAAAGATAAGTTTTAAGTCCTCATCGTTGCTTGGCGATTGGAGGCACAAGTTAAGTTGTAAACCCTCATCGCCAGTTGGCGATCGGAGGTGAAAGATAAGGTTTAAGTCCTCATCGCTGCTTGGCGATTGGAGGCACAAGTTAAGTTGTAAACCCTCATCGCCAGTTGGCGATCGGAGGTGAAACATAAGCTTTAAGTCTTCATCGCCGAGCGGCGATCAGAGGCACTAGTATAAAGATTTTAAGACCTCATCGGCACCTGGCGATCGGAGGCAAAGGTATAAAGTTTTTAAGTCCTCGTCGCCACCTGGCGATCGGAAGCACAAGTATAAAGTTTTTAAATCCTTGTCGCCACCCGGCAATCGAAGGTGAAAGTTAAGTTTTAAGCCCTACTCGTCAAGAACGAGTTTAGGCGAGAACAGATCAAAAGTCCTACTCGTCAAGAACGAGTATAGGCGAGAACAGATTAAGAAGTCCTAATCGCCAAGAACGAGTATAGGCGAGAACAGATTAAGAGGTCCTACTCGCCAAGAACGAGTATAGGCGAGAACAGATTAAGAAGTCCTACTCGCCAAGAACGAGTATAGGCGAAAGTTCAGAGCCAAGAATGAGTATAGGCGAAAGTTCAGAGCCAAGAACGAATATAGGCGAGAGTGCAGAGCAAGATAACAGTTAAAATCCGGGCGCCTAGTCCTTGAGAAGGGGTTAAGGGATTACTTCGGGACGCCCCCTCCTCAAGTATGAATAGCTAGCCCCGGTACCAGATAACAATTAAAATCCGGGCGCCTAGTCCTTGAGCAGGGGTTAAGGGATTCCTTCGGGACGCCCCCTCCTCAAGTATGAATAGCTAGCCCCGGTACCAGATAACAGTTAAAATCCGGGCACCTAGTCCTTGAGCAGGGGGTTAAGGGATTCCTTCGGGACGCCCCCTCCTCAAGTATGAATAGCTAGCCCCGGTACGAGATGAGATTAAAAGTCCTCAGTGCATCCAGGTAGCCCCTGGGCAAGTTGAGGCACCAGAGATAAATCCTCCTCGCCCTCGAGCGAAGCTGAGGTCAGTTAATAGTTATCAGAAAAAGTTCTCCTCACCCTCGAGTGAGTTCAGGCAAGAACAGAATACAAGACCTATTTGCTAGGCCAGAACAGAATACAAGACCTCTTTGCTTAAGCAAATTGAGGCACCAGGAAAAGTCCTTCTCACCCTCGAGTGAGTTCAGGCAAGAACAGGATGCAAGACCTCTTTGCTTAAGCAAATTGAGGCAAGTTCGAAAGTCCTCAGTGCAGAACCAGGCCAACAAAGTTTTAGGCGACGACCTAGAAATACACATGTCACTTGGCAGATCAGGCAAGCAAGATTTCAGATGCTAAAAATAACTCCCGCCTACTGCTCAGTAAGTAATTTCGTGCCAAATGTTATTGCTATAGACTAACCGTTTGTTTAAGATAAGTTGATTGCTAGAAAATTAAGCATCAGTTTGTGCTAAGTTAATTGGATTAAGTGAAAGCCCACCAAGTTATGCAGTGATTGCACAACAGATAAAAGAGAAACCATGTGCATATGTTAAAGCGGTTCGAATAAAAAGGGAGTCAATACAAACAGTTTCGTTGCACATAAACAGGGGTTGAATATATAGGTCTTTCAGAATATTTCAAAACAAAGCGGCAAAGGGAAATGTTAATCTGAAGGTACAATTTTTCCATCTACCACTTCATGGCAAATCGAGAACTGAGAAAGGTCCAAGTCGGGGTAAGCACAAGCAAACTGCTCCAAGGCCGCGCCAAACCCGGAAGTCAGAACATTTGCAGCACTGAGGTCGAGTTCTTCAATTTGTTTCTTGAGCTTTTCGTTCTCCTCAAGCGCCTAGGCAAGCTTTGCTGCAGTCTCGCTCAGTTCCTTGGCTTTTTGATCCTTGGCGGTTTCGCTTTTGCCCAGCAGGTCCTCCCTCTCAATTGATTTGGCCTCGAGCTCATCCACGTAGGCCTTTTTAGCCTTAAGGATCTCCTCCAGGTCCGCTATCTTCTCCTGCTGATGCACGAGTCTGCCCTCGAGTTCGGTGACCTCTAAGAGCTTGACGTTGAGCTTTTTGTCTAGCTCAGCGTTGTTTTTACGTTCGCTCCGCAACTCGTCCTTCAGAGCATTCTCTAACCGCGAAAACTCCAATCCCCGCATCGTAAGATCACGCTTAAGTTGTTGGACTTGGTCCTTCGCAGCACCGGTTTCGGATTCATACTGGTTCAAGGAGTCCCTTAAAGCCTCGCCCATCATCTGGTAAAGGCGTTTCTCTACGCACTCAGTAGTCAGAGCGTTAAGATGAACGGCGTGGGCTTTCAAGACCTCCTCGACAGGGGCTGGAAGAGCAGGGATTAGGAGAGGGGTTGAGGGTTGGTTCTCACCACCACCCTCACAAGTGGGAACGACCAGGGAAGCGTCAGGGCGTGGCGACGATATGTTTGGCTCCACTACAGGTTGGGGAGACCACTGAATATCCACAGCCTGCTCCAGAACGCCTCCAGCACCTGAAGTATTCGATGCCAGAGCGTCCCCAGCACTCTCAAAAGGTGTGGAGGCGCTGGGGGGATTCTCTGCGTAATCTGGGCCTGTACTCTCGATTGCGGGCAGCTCAGCGACGGTTGCCCTGTTCCTTTTACAGATGAGTCCATCTTCAGTACTCTCGTCATCCTCCTCATCCGACACCATTGTGGGATTCTTCCTCTTGGCCCTCTTTGGTGGCAGTTTCTTTCTCGCAAGGGCAGAAGGGGCTACGAGGGAAGATGAGCCCACGGGAGGAAGCTCGCCTCGAGCAACGGCGGCTTCCGCTACAGAATTCGGGACGGTTTGAGAACCCGCGGCGAGTTTGTGGCGCTTGGCTATAGAACGCAGTCTAGCCATATGATCTTTTCCCAACATTGTATCTGCACAAAGAGATCGATGTTTGCACATTAGTTCAGTTTCAGGTAAATGGGTAATACAGGAATCGAGCGGCCAAGAATAAACACAGGACAGTATAACACAAATAAGTTCGATAAAGTGTAAAGCAAACTTGGCACGGGAAGAGAAACCCAGATAAAAAGGAGGGCAGACCTATGTGAAAATCCAGTTGACTCTCATGGAATTCGAACTTGATGATTGAAGGGGTGGCCAAGGTGGTATTGGTAGAGGCAACTTCTTTCCAGAAGTTGCACAAATCTCTGTCAAGTTCCCCCATCTTCTCCGAACTCCTAGCTTTCCAAAAGTTATCCTTGGGGTCCATTTTGCCCTTGTTAACCCAGTACAAGGGGAACCCATCGAGAAGCGTAGGATCCTGATCATTACAGCAAACACGAACAAACTTACCCTTCCAATCCTTATAAGATTGCTGGAAGATGGAAAGGATGGATCTCCCAGCAATCCCATTGAGGCTTACCCACAGGCGATCCCCTGGGTTCTTAGCCTCGAACAGAAATAAGAACACATCTACAGAGGCTGGATGGCCAGGTGCGCACAAACAATTTGGTATGCCCTGACAAACGCCCAGCCGTTGGGATGCAGCTGAGCGGGGGCAATATCGAGTTCAGTCAGGAACTCCCTCTCAAAGCGAGTGAGAGGGATCTTGAGCCTAACCTTCTTGAACACGGTTGCATAGATAAAGCAGGAAGGGTGGTCATCATTGCCATCATTATCGGTGCAGACAGGTTCCTCAGGGAGGCAAGGACGAATAACAACCTTGTCGTCATGCTCCTTATGAAAGGTGAGGTGGGTCTTATCTCTCAGGCGAAGAATGTCGACCTCAGAGTTAATCAAGGAAGTCTCATTCAGCAAAGCTGGAGGAGCCCATGGGTACAACAGTTTGTAATCAGGAATGGGGCGTGCGGTGGCACTGGTTTGTGGGGGAGTTGATTGCGATTGGTTAGGACGAGAGGGCGCAGGCCTCTGAGCCCGGTTTGAAAGGATGGCGGGATCCCTAGGTGGGTTACGAGATGTGGGGGGATTTCCTGACGAAGGTTGTTTGCGAGATTTTGGAGGAGGGTTTCGAGAGGGGGCAAGATTGGTTGGTGTGGCCCCTGTACGAGCCATCGAAAACTGCAGGAAAGACGAAAAGAGAATGAGAAAAGGAAAGCGGAGGGTCGATAAAAAGAATGATTCGATTCGAAAACAAAAAGGGAAATCAGCATGAACAAAGGGGGTCGCAAAAAGGAAAAGAAAAACCTAAAACGCAGGAAGAAGCAAAACAGAGAACAAACAGCCCACAACGTATGCTCCAGGCAGTCAATGGATGATGAAAACCGATTAAAATGCGGTAAACGCTAGCGTTAATGACAAAAGAGTTACCTTTTGATGATCGAAGGAGCGCGCAGAGGAACAGTGATTGGGGAGTCAAAGCGTTCACCAGAGCGTATCGAAAGTTCAAAGAAGAAAGATGATGGAACAGTGGAGTAGCGCGAGAATTTTTAGTATTTTGAATGTTACAAGAAGCGCAAACGACACAAAATAATGACCGTCAATGAATCCACGTGTCAGTTAATGGGTGGGGGGTTGGTGAAGTGTCAAATCAGTAACCAGCATGGGCATTAGCGCGCGAAGCCACGTAGATCGCAGAAGTTTAACTTATCCTCCTCGAGTCGTCGAGGGCGATGACATGATCAGGTGGTGCGAAGGGGCGGTCTGCAATGTACACGACCGCCGACGGGGTCGTCGCCGAACGAAAGACCAGGCAGTCTGACATCGCTGCAAGCTGCACATCGCCAACATCGCCAGCCATCCCAACAAGCTCGGGGCGATAATGCTGAAGATTCAAATCACGAAGGCAAAGGTCGGACAAAACCATAAACGAGACAATCAGAAGCAGGACGTTTAAGGGATGGGAAACAAACAAAGGCTATCTAAAGAATTCACGCCAAGCATAAAGGCAATATCAAGAGTAAAGCGCAGGGCAAAGAACGCAAGCATGCAGAATAAATTGAACAGCATTCGACACAAAGAAAAATGTAGAGCCAATGTTAGGGTTACAGACGAAATTTGTAACATTTGCAAGATGGAATCATGGTCCTATATACATCCTAATATCTGCACAAAAAGCGAGAACTCATCACTCATCAGTGGTTCCCAGGCCTCGAGCAGTACGACGAAAAGACCCCGTCTCCGAACCGCAAAGCCCGAGTCAG